>NC_045545.1:34483373-34725873 GCF_009769535.1 Thamnophis elegans | reverse complement strand
CAGTGTGATTAACAATGCACATCCTAATCAGAAATCTTGGATTGGCAAACTCCACTTTACCCTTAATAACAACTATGAACGATGTCCTTTTCTCAGATGCTTTCAACTTTGGAGATTTATTTGCGTACCTGTGCTAGGAAGAGATTTGCTGTCTTTCACCTTGGATTTTCAGAGTTCCTGCTGATTTTTTTTTAAAATTCACCTAGGGACCACATAGTTTGCAAATGTTTACACCATTACCCAATTAACTAACAATATGGCTCTTACATCTGTCAACAAATAAAGCTGTTGTTGCTTTGTTTTAGCTCCCTGGCATTTGCTGTTCATATAGATCGTCATTGTACTTAATTATCATGCTGGTTCCCTTCTGCAGCATTTACTTTGTTATTTGTGGCATGTAAATATGTTGCTTTAGCATGGAAATAGAACGTTTAACGTTTGTCTGACCAGAAGAATGTTTTAAAAGATAGGCAACATCTCTTACTGCTAGCAATAATAAAAATGATAATAATATTTTGGGCCTATTCAACCAGTATCCAGGGTGACAGTGAAATCTGTCTTATTATGATCTCCCTATCTTCTACATTTTTGATAATAAGAGAATATAAGGATTTACTGAAATATAGACTCTCTCTCAGTAGATCACTCTTAACTAAAATGAATCAGAACAGAAACCAAGAGAAAAAGTCCAATCTCAGTCCTGTTCCTGACTCTGGATGCAAGTCTTTGGGGTATAAGGCACTCTGGTAAGATTCTTTATAAATTTACTTAAATGAATGAGATATGTTTTCAAACAGATTACAGTTTAATTCTTCTACTGTAAAAATGATTTTTCCTATTCTAACCAGTCTCAGATAATAATGCTGGAAGGTAACTTTAATTGTTACTCTGCAATTTATTAAGCAGCCAACCTCTCTGGAGAATGACTTTGTAATAATTTTTAGTCATTTAACTGGTAGTAAACCCACTGAACTGAATTAGACATTTCTGACTAGGGGTGAATAGTATTGTGCTATTAAATTTTTATTTTAAAGACTACATTCAATTCTGAAACATATGATTCTATGGCTACATTTGGGGCTGGTAGGAATATTGGAAATTTTGTAAACGCATCCAAGCATCATCATGGTCATTCTGCTACAGAAGCGGTCAATTCACAAAATGACTGCCACGATGGCAAAGACAGTAACAAAATACTCATTCTCAGAAGAGCAGAGTTGGGAGGCTAAAAGATAAAATAACCTTCTCATTTATCTGGATGCAAAGCAATATTCTGAAAGAAGAAATTTCCTCTGAATTCCCAATTTTCTTAATTCAGGAAACACGTAGTCTCTGTTAGCCTCTATCAATTGCCAAATATTAACTTTTCTCTAAATATTTGGCAATCATTTAGAAAACCCTCGCTGTCTTCCATCCAAACGCTTCCTCATTTTCTCTGGAAGGAGCCCTTCTTCCTTTCTTTAGACTGCCCTTTAAGTCATATCCAATTGCTTGAGCTCCCAGCCATCATCCACTTTTTTAGAATGTCTCTAGATCTAAGAAATCTTGGGGGTTGAAGTTGGCATGTAAAATACAGAGTGGTCACTTTTACAGATATTAAGCTAATCTATTTTAAAGCATTGAGTTTAGCAGGATATTTTACAGGTACATATGCATGTGTGTATACAGTACAATACAGCCTCCTGGGCACAAGGAAGCCTTATAGATATATAATTATTTCTGATTGCACACCTGATTTATCAGATAAGTATAGTATTCATTCAAATAATTTCACGAAGCCTGAATGATTGACATTTAAATCTTTCCTATACAGAGTGAAATTATACCTCCAATGCAAGTCACACTCCTGCCAGCCCTTTCTTTAAATATTTATCAAATATGTATTGTCTTTTTCCTGTAGCATTCATTGTGCACATATCCTTCTAGACAACAGCTTCAAAATTGTCAGTCATAATCATTAGGTTCAAGCACATAAAACATGGAAAATGTCACCAAGGTATGGCTTTTTAGCCATTTTGACCAATTAAATATATTTACTCTTATCTAAGAAATATTGACAAAAATCTTTTTCTGATCTGATTTAGGGACAAATGTAAAAGTGATTTGGATTAGAGATTTTTTTAAAAAAAATAATGAATATTATATATAACAACTATTTCCTTTTCCTACTCAGTTTCTAAAGTTATTTTAGTAAAGTTCTTTCTAATATATCTTTATATATATGTACACATACACACACAAACACACACAAACACACACACACACAACTGTATCACTTGACTGTTTACTAGATACAGCCTCTTACAGGCATGGGTGTGTGTGAATAAGGTGAAGTAATGGCAAACAGCCCAAGGCTGTTTTAAGTAATGATATGAATATACTCATGTCAAATATGAGTAACAAGGATCATAGTCATCACCTCTGTTAACACCCAAGAACAGGATCCAGTTCTCGAGGAGGCAAACTTCCTTTGCTTTTTTACACATGCATGAATTACTCTGTTGAATTTAGTAGACAAAGAATCCTTTAACTTTCATGCCTAATCCTTCTTATCAAGGTATAAGTGCTGTGAGATTCACTTAAAATGCACACCTGGTGAAGGACTAGAATTTAAAAAAATCTTATTATTAATCTGACATAAATAGTGAATCTAATCTGGGTAACAAATGTTCCTTTTGTGAATGTTGTTGTTGAGCTCTAATATACAAAGTAAGAATATACTGTACACATTGGATGGCTGCTCATTTTGGTTTAGAAAAACAAATGTGCTCAAGGTTTACCAATGCTTAAGAAACTCACTAAACTATGAAGATGGAAGAAAGGAAAGACAGAATGGCGGCCTCAAAATGTTTAACTAGTATTGCTGTTGAAAGTGTAAAATGCTGATTATTAAAGAAAAGGGCTGATGAAAACAATTCACAAGAAAGATTTTGGACTTTACAAGATCATTAGCTGCTATACATTGAAGCAGCTCTTCTTTTGCAGGTTTCTTTATGTCTGTAAAAACACTGTAACCTCATCTTTAAAGATGTGATTGCTTTAAAGAATCAACTCATTAAAGAGCCATTAAAGTAGCTGCATTTTCTTCTCATATTCATGTGGAAACTGAAAAGGATGGACTGCACTATTTTCCAGGGCGCTGCTCAGGAGAGTCCAAGCAAGGGTTAAATACAGCCAAACTGCTCAGAGCTGAATTGAAACTTTAAGCCACGCCTCTGGTGCTGATTATCCTCAGATTTTTCAATTCAGCTAGCCCAGTGAATGCGCTTTAAGTTTCTCTTCATTTATTTTATTAGCTCGGACTCTCTTGAGCATTTACTGTGAGTATTTTCAGTTTAGGGGGTGATCAGGCTGAGTGAGTGTAATTAGATTTCTTTAATTCGTTTCTAACTCGCTCTTCGGTTCTCTGGCATCCTGCTTAAATCCCAGGCGCCGCACGGAACGCAGGCAGCTGCTGGGGCAAGCGCGCGGGTCAGAGTTCTGACGCCAGCGCTGTTGCGACTCTCGCTGGGGAGGGGGAAAGCCTTGCTGAGGCTCCTGTGGTTGGCATCCGTGCCTTTGGTGGCTGGCGTACAGGTGCGGTGCCTCAGAGCTCCGGATGGTTTGGCGGCAACTTTTAAGTATTAGATCTTCCGGTCGTCATTTTGGGATCTATTTGCAGTTTTGGTTTCTGATTTCAACCTCGTGGCAGCTGCCTGCAGCCTGAGTCACAGCAGGTGCTGCGAGGAGCCACTCTTTGTCTGGACTGGCTGGCAATTAGGTGTATCCTTTTCACCTGAGCGGCAAGGATTGGGGCCGCTGGTCACAAGCCTCATTCCTACAGTGCTGGGAGCTGTTAACGCTTGCGTTTTATTCCACCTGCTGGATATTGCTGCTGCGATCCCTTCATGTCCCTTCAGAGCATCTGTTGGTTTGCAAGGCTTTTGCAAGGTGGTGAGTGGAGGTAGTCCCTGATTAGCCACAGTTACTAATGGCTGAGCAGGCTCCCGAGGATTCCACCCAGGCAGGGGGGTTCCTCCAGGGTTTTCTCCAGGCAGGCTGGTGTGGCTGCCAGGGAGGCCATCAGGGGCTCCAAACCATACTCCAGGCCAACCCCTAAGCAGGGATCAGGGCCAGACAAGGATGCATTATGCCATCATAAGGCCTTGAAAAGCAATTCTCCAAGGCCCAGTACCAAACGCAGTCCTCTCAATTGGTGTCTCCTGAGGAGCCTGCCATGGAGGTTCCTCCGGCCCAGCCAAGGCCTGTTTCAGACAGTGAGGATGAGGGCCAGGAGTTTTCCCCCACAGCTTCCATGTCTAGGGCAGTATCTCCAGGGGCCTCAATGGTAGATCAGGCTGATCTTTTCGCTTGCCCTTTGGACCTAGAAGAAGGCCTTGCCCCGGGTCCCTTGGCTCCTCAACTTCCGCCTTCAAGGCCCAAACCCTGAGCTCGGCTCATGGAGGATCTTCGGCCTGATCTTTCAGTGGAAATGCAGGAAGCTATCAATAGGGCCATTTCCCAGGGCATCGAAGCGGGCATGTTGTATTGTATTGTATTGTATTTTATTATTTGTATGCCGCCCTTCTCCGGGAGGACTCAGGGCGGCGAACAATTCAAAGGGGAAAAAGGGGAACATAAAAAGACAAAATACAAATAATAAAAGAAAACAACAGTCGCACAACCATACATGTCGAGAGGGGAGGGAACGCATCACCCCCAGGCCTGCCGGCAAAGCCAGGTTTTGACGGCTTTTCGGAAGGCCTGGAGAGAGGTGAGGGTCCGAATCCCTGCGAGGAGTTCATTCCAGAGGGCCGGAGCTGCCACAGAGAAGGCCCTCCCCCGGGTAATAGCCAGGTGGCATTGGCTGGTAGATGGCACCCGGAGGAGGCCAACCCTGTGAGATCTAATGGGTCTGTGGGAGGTAATTGGCAGCAGGCGGTCTCTCAAGTACCCAGATCCAATACCATGAAGGGCTTTATAAGTTACGAATAGCACCTTGAAGCATATCTGGAGACTGATCGGTAACCAGTGCAGCTCGCGGAGGATAGGTGTAACGTGGGTGTGCCGAGGTGCACCCACAATCGCTTGCGCGGCTGCATTCTGGACGAGTTGAAGTCTCCGAATACTCTTCAAGGGCTGCCCCATGTAGAGCGCATTGCAGTAGTCCAGTCTTGAGGTCACGAGGGCGTGAGTGACTGTTGCGAGCGCCTCCCGGTTCAGGTAGGGACGCAACTGGTGCACCAGGCGAACCTGGGCAAATGCCCCCCTGGTCACAGCCGACAAATGGTGTTCTAGAGTCAGCTGTGGATCCAGGAGGACCCCCAAGTTGCGAGTAGATTTTCACCCCCCAGCCTGAGTGATGGAATATTGACCAAGTTTTTGGGAGGGAAACACAACAGCCACTCGGTCTTGTCTGGATTGAGTACAAGCTTGTTAACCCCCATCCAGACCCTAACAGCCTCCAGGCACTGGCACATCATGTCAACCGCTTCACTGAGTTGGCACAGGGCGGACAGATACAACTGTGTATCGTCCGCATATTGATGGTGTTTTATCCCGTGCCGTCGAATGATCTCACCCAGTGGCTTCATGTAGATATTAAATAGCAGGGGGGACAAGACCGAACCCTGAGGAACCCCGTATTTCAGGGGCCTAGGGGTCGACCTCTCCTCCCCAACTAACACTGACTGCGACCTGTCCGAGAGGTAGGAGGAGAACCACCGAAAAACGGTGCCTCCCACCCCCACCTCTCGCAACCGTCGCAAAAGGATACCATGGTCGATGGTATCGAAGGCCGCTGAGAGGTCAAGGAGCACTAGGATGGAGGAATGACCTCCATCCCCGGCTCTCCAGAGATCATCGGTCAGTGCGACCAAAGCAGTTTCCGTATTGTAGCCAGGCCTGAAACCCGACTGAAAGGAGTCTAGATAATCGGCTTCATCCAAGGACCGCCGGAGTTGCGAGGCCACCACTTTCTCAACAACCTTCCCAATGAAGGGGAGGTTGGAGACTGGACGGTAGTTGTTCACAAGGGCAAACGCACCCACAAGACTAAACACCTAGAGCCCCAGCCAGTTCCCATGATTGCTTCTCCCCCACATCCCCTGCATTCCCCCCACTCCTCTTCTGTTTCCGAGGCTTCGGACTGGGAGGAGGGGGATGACATTCTGTCTGTTCAGGAGGCTGAATTCTCGGGGGAGGAAGGTGCAGCGGCTCAAAAGCCCTATTCATCGGGACTATTTAACACTGCAAATTTCAAAACCATTTTGGACAAGGCCAAGCTGGCCACCCATATGGGGTCCACTCTAGCTGTTCAAGCTCCTGCTGAACTGGATGACTTATCTGGGGATTTGTTTGAGGAACTGGTCTCAGTCCAGGAGATCATTCCTATTCCCAAGATGTTTCTTAATTTGGTTCAGAAACAATGGGCCCAACCTGCTACTATGGCTACCCCCTCTAGCAATGATAAGAAGCTGTACACTGTGGATGCCAGCCTGGAGGATTTACTTAAGCTGCCTCCTATCGATCCTCCGGTAGCGGCCCTCACCTCAACATCGGTGCTTCCGCCTGATTTGTTAGAGGGTCTTAAGGCTGAGGATAAGAAATCTGAGAATGCCTGTCATAAGACGCACCAGGCGGCTGCATGGGCAATTAAGACATCTGCCTCGGCTTCCTTTCTTTCCAGGGCCGCTCTCCTCTGGTTGAGGCGGTTAATGGCGAGGGTTCCAGTTAAGGATATCAAGTTAAGGCAGGAGATTAATAAAATCATGGCTGCCACCGAGTATACTGCTGATGCCACCCTCAGTGTGGCTAAATTCGCTTCTTGGGCCCTGGCTTCGAATGTCACCACCAGGCGTCTCTTATGGGTGAGGCATTGGAACGTGGACATGCGTTCCAAGTGGAAGTTAGTTTCTGCCCCCTTCAAAGGGGCCAAGCTCTTTGGGGAGGTGTTGGATCCAGTCCTAGTGGAAAATAAGGACAAAAAGAAGGTGATGCCGTCGGTTTCTAAGAAATCCGATAAGAAGGGCTTTTACTCCTACAGGAGGCAGTCCTTTCGGAACTCGGAACCTTCTTCCAGTTCTGCTCAGTCGCATCACCCATTCAACCAGCAGGTGGACAGGTCCCAGGACCGTCAGTCCTTTCGGGACAGGGGTCACCAATCGTATTACTCCAGACGCCCCTTTCAAGGGGGATCTGGCTCCCACCCTTTCAGAAAGTATAAGTGACTGTCGGGAATCAGCTCCCATAGGAGGGCGGCTCCAATTGTTTCACGCCCAGTGGGAGCAGGTCACGTCGGACCAGTGGGTATTACAAACGATCCAACTGGGTCTCACCCTAGAATTCCTCTCTCTTCCTCCCCGTCATTTCATCAGGTGTCCTGTTCCCTTGTGCGACGAAGGCGCACATCAACCGCCAGGTGGGCACACGGTCCAGGTCCTTGATGTTGGAAGCCGACGACCTAGGTCAGTGAGCGGAGCTCCATCTGCTGTCATACAGGCGGAGCACATCTCTGGCACGGTGACCACCCAGGCAGACTGGCTAAGCAGGGCGACTGTCGATCACTCGGAGTGGTGCCTGCACCCGCAGCTGTTCCACAGCATAGTTCAGAGGTTCGGCTGCCCACAGGTGGACCTGTTCGCAACAGCGGCCAACTCTCATCTTCCCAGGTTCTTCACCAGATTCCACGACTCGAGGGCCGAGGGGGTAAACACTCTTCACTGCCCTTGACTGAAGGAACTGCTCTACGCCTTTCTCCCATTGCCTCTTCTTCCCAGAGTCATTAGGAAGATCCTGGTGGAGGCAGCGGAGATCCTTCTGGTAGCCCCCTTTTGGCACAGGAGGACCTGGTTTGCCGATCTGGTGAGTCTGTCCGTTTGAGACCTGTGGCAAATTCCTCCATACGAGATCTCTCTCTGCCAAGGGGCCCTTCTTCATCCAGAGCCCCAGTGGCTACAACTAGCCGTTTGGCACTTGAGAGGGATCTCTTAAGCATGGACAACCTTTCCACCAAGGTGATCAGCACCATTCAGGCATCACGTCGTCCTTCCACGACTCAGAGTTACGACACCACCTGGAGGGCCTTTGTTACCTGGTGTTCTTCCAGAGGTGTTTCAGCTTCTTCAGCTTCGATTCCTGTCATTCTGGACTTTCTGAAAGATGGCCTTATAAGGGTTTGGTGCCTAACACTCTTCGTTGTCAGGTTGCCGCGCTCTCCACCATCCTGGCCCCTGAGGGTCACCTTTCTCTCGGCCGTCACCCCACCATTCGCAATTTTCTCAGGGGGGGCGACTAACCTGAGTCCCCCGATGGTTCACAGATACCCGACTTGGGACTTTAATGTGGTTTTGCGGGCTCTGGTCGAACCGCCGTTCGAGCCCCTCCATTCGGCCAGCTTGAAACATCTGACTTTTAAGACCGTTTTTCTCATTGCCATCACCTCAGCTAGACGTATCTCTGAGCTGGCTGCCTTGGCTGTCCGTGAGGATTTGTGCTTGTTTCACCAAGACAGGGTGATCCTTCGGCTGGACCCTTCTTTCGTGCCTAAAATTAATTCCTGGTTCCACCGGGCCCAGGAAGTCATCCTCCCTGACTTCTGTCCGCATCCGAGGCATCCTCGTGAGGAACGCTGGCACAAGCTGGATGTTCGCAGGACGCTACGCAGATACATCAAGCGTACGGCCAGTTTTCGATGCTCTGAGTCATTGTTTGTATCCTTCAAGCTGTCATCTCAGGGCAAGAAGGTCTCCTCGTCTATGATTGGCAGTTGGCTTAGGGCCTGCATAGCTCTCGCCCATGTTCTGCAGTCTTGACCGGTACCCAGTCGCATCAGGGCGCATTCGACCAGAAGTGCTGCCACCACTGCGGCCTGGGCGACGCGGGCTCCCATTGAGATTTGCAGAGTGGCCACATGGACTTCCTTATCTCCGTTTGTGCAGAATTACAAGTTGGACAAGTTTGCTTCAGTGGAAGGGGCCTTTGGGAGGCGTGTTCTGCAGGGTATTCATTCCAGCGGAGAGACCCTGTCTACTTCTGCTTCCCGCCCTAGTGACATTTAGCTTGGGTATGTCCCTTGCTTGGACTCTCCTGAGCAGCGCCCTGGAAAAGGACCATTGACTTACCTGAAGGATCGTTTTCAGGGCGCTGCGAAGGAGAGTCCACCCCACCCTGGGGTCTGGCTCTGCTGTTATTGCGTTTGTTTCCTTGGATGTTCCAGTTGGACTTGTTCCAGTTGTGTTTCTTGTTGATCCAATGTTGGACTTCTCAGCGCGCAACAGTTCCACGTCTTCATTGAAAAATCTGAGGATAATCAGCACCAGAGGCGTGGCTTAAAGTTTCAATTCAGCTCTGGGCAGTTTGGTTGTATTTAACCCTTGCTTGGACACTCCTTTGCAGTACCCTGAAAACGACTCTTCAGATAAGTCAATGGTCCATCTAAAGTTTGTGTCTGAGAAAGGTCAAAAACCTTTCTGAGTATTTTGAAGCATACACCGTCCTACTAAATGGTTATATTAAATGCTTATTTGCTTCCAACTTTTGTTCAGGGTGCTTGTCTTCGGAGTGTTAAACCCAAATATCTAAAGATTTGTGTTGCTTATAATATCTTATAATATATTGAAATCTGTAGGGGAGATTCACCTCCAATTGCTTTGGCTAGAACAAGCTCACGGAATAAAATCTCTGTGAATGCTGAAATGTTCTTTCCATTCATGCTTGACTAGCTTTGATGCTGTGACTTTGTTAACACCATGTTGAAACTTATTGGTTTGTAGACAATAAGAAGTGGATATTAATTCTTTGATATATCAAATGTTATAAAATTTACCTACCATCAAGTGTTAAATACTGGAAGCAATAAATGGTGCTAATGTTATGATTTGGCCAACGTTGGATACACATATGTAGCACCCTTGGTTGAATGGTCGGTATCACAATTTAAATACAATAGAATTCTAGTATCTCTGGAAACAATTATATCAGTTAGAAAGCTATGGAATGTAACATCTAAAAAGAGATTCAATTCTTTTTCCCATGCTAAATTGTCTTACAAATTAAGGAAAGGATGGTGATATGGAAAAAATGGGGGGAAAGCCGGGATATTGGCTTGGGATCAATTGATAGATGATGAGGATTCATTTTTAACATATACTGTGCTAAGAGCCAAATATCATCTATCAGGTGTAACTTAGAGGCTATATTACAGCTACAACATTTGTTAACAATATTGTTTGAAAGAACAGCATTTTCATTATCTGCTTATCTAATCTCTATTACCTGAGATACTAGACTAACTGTTCAAATCTTTTAAAAATTAAAAAAAATACTAGTAATTTCTATAGATATCAATAAATAAATTTGATATGTGCATTGTAAGAGGAAAGAATTAGAGGTTTCTATACTGCTAGACCAGGGCTGCCAAACTCCCAGCACGTGGGCCGGATGTGTCATGTGCTGGCCACACCCAGTTTAGCAAAGGGGAAAAAGATCCTGATATGTCACATGATGCTGCAGACGACATGAGTTTGTGCTAGACAATGGGAAATGTCGTAACTTTTATACTGGAGTGTCAATAAATAAAACCCTTCAAGACTTAAGATGCACTGGGATCAAGAGGAATTAATTTAGGCCCATTGAATTTTAAAAAGTGAATTCTAAGATCCAATATATTTTGAGGACAAGGAAGAGGCCCATGTAAACCAGGAAAAAGAGTACTTTAGAAGATATCCCTAGCTGTCTCCACATGCATGTGCATTGCAGGCACTATCATTTTGCTTCATTTTATTCCAGTTTTTTAAAGGATTTGTATGGTGCTAGCATTTTATTTTGACTTGCATTAAAAGGTATCTACAATGATTTACTACAACTAAAGGCAGTCTGCCAGTAAAGGCAATGCACTTTTGCAACTTAGTTCATTGTTACAATGATGCTGAAAAAAGTTACTTAGGATTGGTCTTTATACTGACAAGGGTTGAAGCATCTCTGCAATCATATAGTTGTGATTTATGCATTTGGTAAAATGTATGAATTTATGATGATTGTAACGTATCGGGGTCATATGATTGCTATCTGTGACCTTTCCAGTAGCTTCTGATTCACGTAAGGACCGCAGCAATAGAAGATTGTAAAATCGGTCTCAGTCACATGATGATTTAACAGATTTAACAATTGCACTGCTTAGTAATCGAGGTTCTGGTACAAATTGTGGACCTAAACTGAGGTCTACCTGAATTAGTAATGAACTCTTTTTCAAAGGAAACAGCTCAATCACAGGTCTGATATTCACCCTTTGGGTCACAGTTGAATTAATTGGCCTCCACAAGTCAATAATTTATGTTTTCTATATAATTCTTGAATTCTGAATGCCTTTAAAATGGACTTTAAATCCATTATACCATTTCTTCCAAGAATTGGTATAGGTCAATAGATTATGCATTCATTTTCTGGATTTCTGAACTATTTTTACTACAAATACTGTACATGTGCATTCTAAGAGATAAGGAAAGTTTTTTTCCCCCAGTTAGCTAAGTTTGAGGACATTTTAAGTCATACATTAATTTATCTCACATTCTGAACTATGAAAAATGGTGCACATGAATGTTTATGATCAAGCTGAGAGCCTGAGACAAAGACAATTGAATACAGATTGCGTATAAAAAGGAGGTAGTTATTAGCTTAAAGACACCATTTATAATTATCAGTGTGAGGAAATGTTTCTCAAGAAGATTCAGAGTGGGGAACACAACATTCCCAGATGCTACAATATAACTGATGTACAGTTAAGACCAACAACATGTATACAAAAATGTCTTAGTAATTTACAGATTCTCAAGCAGTTCTGACAGTGTAAGCCCTATCGGAATGAACAAAGTTTGGGGTATAGGATCACTAAGGATCAGAGCCTTATTAAGATGCATTTACTTGTCCAATTACCAAAACAGCAGGAGATCATTAAATTTTCTAGTTAGCAGACACAGCAATGTTAATTTCTTAATGTTGCCAAGGCTATTTCTTGGCATTTTGCTTCTACACTTTCTTCTAGCAAAAATTCATAAAGTAAAAACTAAGCATGAGAAAATAGGGTACAGGCATTTAAACAGAATACTCTTATCTTGGTGACAGTTATTTGTAGTGTTCAATATTCATGAGAGTACTGAGAAATTACCACTAGACAGGGAATCTTACCCTATCTCAGGTAGTTCATAGAGTAATCAGGAGAATGTTTGGAAGTAATTTTAAAAAGGTGATTTTTTACTATCCTCAATGGAACTTGCAATATAGTTAGATACAGAAGGATAGGGCTATGATATAAAAGGATGAAATAATGGAAAATGTGGGGAAAAGCAGGGGGGGAAATCCATTCTCTTTTTTCACACCCTCCCCACAGAAACACCAATCATTTTTATATCCACTTCTAAGTTGGATTGTCGTAGAATGCTGGTCAAAAAGAACTGATCCAGTAATCATCATTTTTATGTTCAGAAATATGATACATGTTACAACATAGCCTTTTGCTTCTTTCTCTGTCCATCTCCTTCTACAGTACAGTTGGTATTCAACATACCAAACGAACACCTGCTTCCAATCAAGTCCTATTAATCCCTCAGCTATATTTTATAGTCCTGCAATTATCCAGTTACAATCTGGTTCTAAATCAACCTAAATCCTTCTCTTGACTGGATTCACTGTATTCTCCTCCATTAAATTTATTTTAACTGCTATTTTGAAACGGAAGGGTAAGAAATAGATGTCTTTTCCTTATCCTTGTTTACTTAAGCTGCTGTTGGAATTGACTAATTAAAGGGATTTTTAGAATCGTAATACTCTAAACAAAACAAACTGGTTTTGAATTATTAAGCAACATTTTAAATGCATTTGAATAACCTTAAGTAACTTAGGTGCCAACTGATCCTAAGCTACAGCTCAGATAAATAAACGTGAATTACTGTAGAAGTCTTAACTTACTCAGGCCTCCAGATACAGTAAATAAAGAGCTTAAGTCTCCGGTATATAGTACTCCCAAATAAGTGGATTTCATTGCTTGCATTTAAAAGAGGAAATGTGGCACAGAAAAAGAAAAACAAGGTTTAATTTTGATTACAAAAGAAACTTGCAGGTGCAGGCTGTTAAGACATGCCAATGCTCTTGTGAGATGCCTCTTGTCTTGTGTTTCAAATGCCATGCCATACAAAACCCACACCATAACTCTTTTCAAGTAGTTATCAGAGATCTTGTCATTAAAGGATATCACTAGAAAAAATCCAAAAGAAACAATCAAGTAATACCGCTGGAAGGAGAAACTAAAAGGTCATGAAGTAGTGAATAAGCAGTAAAGTTTTCAAAACTTTGTTCACTTTTCTGTCATTTCAGTTGATCCCAATAAAGATATTACCTTGGTCAGGAATGGGCAACTATGGAACTTTACGACCTGTGGACTTCAATTCCCAGAACCTAAGTCAACCATGCTGACTCAGGAATTCTGGGAGTCCAATCTAATCATGTCAAAATCCACAGGTCATAAAGTTGCCATAATTGCCCACCCCTAATTTTGGTCTTTCTTTTGTATTTTGTCTTATGTGAAAAGAATAACGTCTGTTATGCTCATTTGATTATTACATTTATTTATATAATTTAAAAGTAATGCCACAGAAGTGTTTCTTTCCATGTTTCAAATATATCCATCATCACTTGGAGACCTCCCTAGGATAGAGGCTAATTCCTAGGACCTCATGCAGTTGGCTGCTTCAGAAATCAGTCTGCTGTTTTGGTACTGACAAAAGTCAGATGGATCCAAGAACTGTAGGAACCAAATGCATTTTCAGTTGAGATGAATGGTTCCTCCTGTCTTGTTTGGTGAATGATTGACAGCTGTTTGTTTGTTACAGCTAGGTTAAAGTACCATTCACCATCCTTGAGTTGAGAAAAAACACGTTGTTCTCCTGGTGATCAGTATTCCATTCCAGAAACAAGGTTAGCAAATGGCACTATTCTGATGCAAGATGAATAAGGATAAGTTAAGGTCAAGGACTGATGGATGCCCTTGGGTTTGGTTCTCTCCACTCATCAATATCTAATATCAACTGAAGAAGCATCCAAAACTATAATTAATCAAATAAACTACTACTAGTAGGAATCTATTTGATTTGCTCCCTTTCTTGCTACGGTGAACACACAAGTTAATATTTATCCTGTGATAAAATAGATTTGTTTAAGAGCCAATATAGACAGAATAACAGAGTTGTTCTTCTAGTCCAACCCCCTGCTCAAGTAGGAGACACTATACCATTGCAGACAAATTGGTTGTCCAATCTCTTTTTAAAAATCCCCAGTGTTGGAGCACCCACAATTTTTGAAGCCAAGGTTCCACTGATTAATTGTTATCAATGTTTAAATACCAGTGATATTATAGAATAATCTAATCAAAGAGCAAATGTTTTTTTTATTTTGACATTGAGAAGCTGGCTCTCACATTCAAATCTTGAAATACCGTTAGTTATGCAAGAATCCTCAGATTGGTTCTTAGTTAGAGTTAGGGACAGACACATGTGGAGCCCTAAAAACCAGAGGTACAAATCTATGAGTTGAAAAATAGAAGGTGGAAAATATTAGAAAATTTAAAAATTTAAAAATTGAGGGACTTTCTTTTGCTGAAGCTATCTACAGTAGATGGCCATCTCGGAGAAATGCAACAGCACATCCTATAAGATAGCTTCTGCACTGAGCAGGAGATAGGCTTATTTCACAATCCACAAATAAATTCAGCTTTACCATCCTAAGTATGAACTACAATTGGGTAAAGGAATGGAAAAAGTATTCTAAACACATTTATTTACTTACATCTCTCCTGGGAAAAGTCCCTAGTAGCTTGAACTCCTCCCAAGGGTAACCCTTGGAAGCTACAAAATCAAAGACGACCTGCAGCTTGCTACTGGCCAGGAAACGTCGTTCAAAGAATTCTCCACTGGGTGTTCGGATACGTAGCTTACTAACTGATTCAGTACTCTCCTGTTTGGGCTCAGGAGGCAATGACTGCTCTAAAGAGAGCCTTATAGCCTGAGGAAAGAAAGGAAGAAAAGTCATGTAGAGATCAGTAGCTACTTCATTGTTAATTCTATTATTTTGTAAATAAGAATGGCATTATAAAAAAATAGGCTGACAAGAGTACGCTTTGATTAATTTTTTGCTCATAGATCTGCCAGAGGCTGAATTCGATCATTTCTCCAAAATGGCGGCTTTCTTTCATTTGCATTAAGCTCTCTAGGTTTCTGAGAGAGTAAGTTACCTCTTCTTGACTCAAATTTTGTAGCAATATCAAACTTCCACACTATCAGTTTTAAAAAAAAATTCTGTTCATTTTGAGGGCAGAAAAATAGAAAAGCCAACTCTATGCGTTTACCTATTACATACCATAAAATTACATTTTACATTCCATCTCCTAACAAGAGAGAAGCATGAGTTGGCTCATTGACACATTCTCCCTGCCTTTTACAGAGATTCAAACCTAGGAAATAAATTTTGTTAAGATTATCATTTCCAATATTCTATAAATGGCTACTATCTTTTGGAAAGCTTTCAAAATGATGATTGGCAGGCCTCACCTTACCTTAACTGTCTTTATTTAACGATATTTCCAGATCAAATTTTGCCTACCTGGTGATAATAGAAGATTTTGCTCTGTTATGAATATTGCCTAGCACTGATACTTAAATGACACTACTAGATTAGTAGATTAAAAAATATCATGATAATGGTCATGATGACACAATCAAAGTCTTAACCTTTTAAATATCCAAACACACATACAAAATGGGCAGGGTTTGCATGATCTTGACTGTCATCTTGACTTTGACTCATGATTGCCATAAGATAACTGGGAAAGATTTTTTTCTTTGCCTAGATAAAATACAGGGTAAACTCCTTTCTTTTTATTTCTAATGCTTAAGCTCCTTTTTCTTTTTTAAAGAAAAATGTTCTCCACGTATTAGGCTGTCTTCCTGTTTTTGAAGTCAATTTCCAAACAACAGTTCTATAATTTACATCTCAATAACATATTCATCTTTATCCATTTCTTAATAACAGCAAAAAAACAACTAATTAAAATAAATCCTTCTCTTATAACACATTATTAAACCAATAGTTTACTGCATAGCAGTGATAGGTAATTTAATTGTTGGACAGAAAGGACTTAGGAAATCTTGATTGAGTGAATAATTGCAAAGTGCCAAATTGCCCTTTAAAGTGTAAAAATCAAAACCATTAAATATTTAGACAGATATATTAATTTATTAAAATCCTGTAACCTTCTCACATATTTTTTAACAAGAGAGCAAAGTTCTCAACATCTAATTTCTCTATACATAAATTTGCTTCGGAATGGGTTACCTACTTATGAAAATATATGTCAATGAAATAACTTTAAGTCAAACTGTTCTCTTAGTGCTTTCAAAACAAATACATTTCTTTAAAATGTTCCGTATTTTAAGAATGTTAATGAATTTTTGAATGCCTAACTTTTTTCAGATTCCTCTGTTGAGCTAGATTCTATCATATTCATTCTTAATAGTGGGATCTTTGAAATCATGCAATGGAAATTAAAAAAGACTACACAACTTAGGCTTGATTGATCTTCAAGTATGGTTAAAACTGGATTCAATGAATTTAAAATTGGGACATATTTAGATTTGAAAATGAAAAGTTAGTGTTATTAAGAACAATAAAAAAACCAACAGGACAAACATAAACACCAGCAAAAAAGTGTACAAATTAGTATGCTCAAAAGCTATATGCATGCCGGAAAAGACGCCTAGAGAGTGGTTGGAGGGCCAGCTGGTCCGAATCTGATCGAACACGTCCGTAGATAACTGCCCAGCCGCCCTGTTTAGGGTGACCCACTCCTTACTTAACCAATGAGCTGGGAAAGACCCCTTGCAGGGTAGGGCTGAAGAATTTGTTCAGTATCTGCAGGATAAAATCGCTCAGACTTGGACTCTGACTGGGTAGATTCGGGCGAGTCGACGGGGATGAATCTTGTGGAGACCATCTGGGATGAGTTTGACCCTGTGACCCCCGAGGGCATGGACAAGATTATAGGGAGACTCAGTGCTGCCACTTGTGTGCTGGACCTGTGTCCCTCTTGGTTAGTCTCGGCTTCCCTGGAGGTGACATGAGGCTGGCTCCAGGCGATTACCAACGCTTCGTTGAGAGAGGGGTTCTTTCCCACCGCCTTGAAGGAGGCGGTGGTGAGGCCCCTCCTTAAGAAGCCTTCCCTGGACCCAGCTTCTTTAGCCAACTATCGTCCGGTCTCCAACCTTCACTTTGTAGCGAAGGTTGTCGAGAGTGCGGTAGCACGTCAGCTTCCCCAGTCCCTGGATGAAGCTGTCGACCTGGATCCGTTTCAGTCAGGTTTCAGGCCCGGATACAGCATGGAGATGGCATTGGTCGCGTTGGTCGATGATCTCTGGCGGGCCCGGGACAGGGGCTGCTCCTCTGTCCTGGTCCTATTAGACCTCTCAGTGGCTTTCGATACCATCGACCATGGTATCCTACTGCGACGGCTTGGGGGGTTGAGAGTGGGGGGCACCATTTTACGGTGGTTCTCCTCCTACCTGTCGGATCGGTCACAGTTTGTGTTGACTGGAGGGCAGGGATCGAGCCTGAGGTACATCACTTGTGGGGTGCCCCAGGGATCGGTTTTCTTACGCCTCCTGTTCAACATATATATGAAACCACTGGGCGAGATCATCTGTGGTTTTGGGGTACGGTATCATCAATATGCTGATGATACCTGACTTTTCATCTCTACCCCAAACCACCCAAACGATGCCCTCGACGTGATGTCCCGATGCCTGGAGGCTGTGCGGATCTGGATAGGGAGGAACAGGCTCAAGCTCAATCCCTCCAAGACTGAGTGGCTGTGGTTTCCGTCATCCCGATTTGTGCATCTTGTTCCATCTTTGATGATAGGGGGAGAAATTTTACCCCCCTCAGAGAGGGCCCACAATCTGGGAGTCCTCCTGGATACGCAGCTTAGTTTAGAAGAACACCTGATGACCGTGACCCAGGGGGCCTTTTACCAGGTTCGCCTGGTACGTCAGTTGCGTCCCTTCCTGGATCGGGATGCTCTGTGCACAGTCACTCATGCCCTCGTCCTTTCTCGCCTGGACTACTGTAATGCTCTCTACATGGGGCTGCCCTTGAAGAGCACCCGGAGGCTTCAACTGGTCCAGAATGCGGCTGCGCGGGTTCTCATGGGGGCACCTAGGTGCTCCCATGTTACACCCCTTTTAGGCAGCCTGCACTGGTTGCCGGTTGTCTTCTGGGTGCGATTCAAGGTACTAATTATGACCTTTAAATCGCTCCATGGCTTAGGCCCAGGGTACCTGCAAGACCACCTACTGCCTCCCCCCATCCAGTGCGATCCCACAGAGTTGGCCTCCTCAGGGTGCTGACGGCCAGACAGTGTCGGCTAGCGATCCCCAGGGGGAGAGCCTTCTCTGTGGGAGCGCCTTCCCTCTGGAATGAGCTACCCTCAGAGCTTCGTATAATCACCGACCTCCGGTCCTTCCAACGTACCCTAAAAAGTTGGCTTTTCCAGCAAGCCAGCCTGGCCTGAACAAAACAAATTGATTATTGAGCATTGTTAATTTTAATTCACATTTTTTAAAAAATGTTATTGTCAATTCTAATTGGGTTTGTTTGGGATATTCTATTTAATTTTTTTTTAACTTTTGTATTATGTGTTTCTTTTAATGTTGTATGCTGCCCTGAGTCCTTGGGAGAAGGGTGACATATAAATCTAATAAACCAAACCAAACCAAACCAAACCAAACATACCATAGATTAAAACTTTTGTCTTTTTGCCTCCACGTTTTTGATGTTTTTAAGCTCCAAAATCATACAAAGAAATACCTAAGAACAAGAACCCAGAACAACTCTGCAACGGTTATGTATAATCTATATAAAATCATATATATTGTTATGGGAGGTTATGTGTTGCTATGTGGCAGGCATCATTTGTATTCCACACATTCAATAATTGACATTAAGGAAGGAGAGAAAGTAGAGATGGTTCTCCATTCCTTCTAGAGACTTTAATAAAATCCACTGGAAGATCACTTGGTGTCTGATCGGAAAACAGGAGTTTGGCAAGTGAACTATACAATGCAGATGAGGGGGGAAAAAGCACAGCAGAGAGGAAAATTCTGCTGTTTCCTAAACACTGCTGATATATTACTTTTAATGTATTGAGTCCTGCTGACTATCCATTGTGTCTGACTGCAGTATGGCCTTTGTTGACCTAGTTGAGACAGCTCAAGGAGGTATGCAAGGAACCCAGTTTCCAGAAAACAACTTTCTGTTTGCTCATAAGTTCACTCAGCAAAGAGAGAAGTTTTCATGGGAAATTGGCTACAATAATCAGAAGGGGAAGTTCAAAGGGATATGGAGAGTGAGGGAATTATGGTGTGTACAATGTCTGGCTTACTTGGCTGAAGAAGATCCAAAATACACTTGCAAACGCAATCTTCTTGAAAGTGAGAGTTAAAGCACTTAAAGCAAATGTTTCTACACCACAACACATCAGTGGAAATGATAAGTTCCTGGACAGGACAACAGAATCACTCAGAAGAGCCGGTAAATTGAATAGTTAGACCAGAGGGAGAACCTTGGCAGAGATAACAGCTCATGTGACTAGAAAAGGCAAAGGGATTAGGAGGCATCCGGTGGTAATTATGATTCTTCCTCTAAAAAGATGAACCACAACTACCCAAGCAGATCTTGCTAAAGAACACTAGAGAAAACATATAGTCCCTCCATGGACTTAAGTCAAGAGCCACCTTGAAAAAGAAGTGTCTAGTGATGGTGGGTGGTTCTCCACTAAGTTGAACTGGGCAGCTACCTGAAATCCCTAATGATGCCTCAGTAAGTCTTGCTAATGAGAACTCCAAGAAAGCATACTTGGAAAAGAATTACCTTCAATTTAAGCAGCTGCCAAAGAACTAGACATAAGACTTACAAAAGAGACCCACACCCACGCCCTCAAAACCAACAAAATGACCGTTGACTTACCTGAACGGTCCTTCTATGTGTGCTGCGAGGGGAATCCAAGCATGGGTTAACTTTGTCCATTAGCCTAGAGACTGAGTTATGTAAATGTTGACCACGCCTCCTCTGACTGGATGGGTCAGTTTTGTACGAAGTCAGCCGGTTAACAACGTGTAGCAATGTCAATGATGGCCATAGCCAAAACAAGTCTTAATAGTCACGTCCAGAGTAAAGTCAAGTCAGTAAACAGATAAGGATCAGTCATCGAGTCAGAGTCATGAGCTAGCCCTGGCCAGCCGAAGCTGCGGGCGGGTTTGGATTCCCCTCGCAGCACACATAGAAGGACCGTTCAGGTAAGTCAACAGTCGTTCTCCTGTGTGCTGCTTGGGGAATCCAAGCATGGGACATGCCAAAGCAATTAAAAGTCAGGGCGGGAGCTAGGCTGGTCAGGGTGCCCCGGAGAAGAAATCACCCTCTGCAATACTCGCCGCCCAAAAGAGGCCTCAGCCGAGGCAAACACGTCAACCTTGTAATGTCGAATAAATGGTGATGGCGACAACCAGGTAGCCGCCCTGCAAATTTCCTTCACTGAGGCTTGCGTAGCCCAGGCCGCTGTGGTAGCTGCACTTCTGGTAAAATGAGAAGTAATACGTCTAGGGACTGGTCGGTTTGGCTGTCATAAGCAAGAGCAATGCACGCCTTTAACCATCGGCCGATGGTATGGGAAGACACCTTCTGCCCCATGGATGATGGTTGAAAGAATACAAAAAGTGCTTCCGACTGTCTGAAGGACGCAGTGCATTTCACATAGCATGGAAGAGTCCTGAGCACATCCAGGTGGTGCCACTGGCGCTCGTGCAGATGGGAAGGTCGGGGGCAGAAATCCGGGAGGATGAGTTCCTGAGCCCTGTGGAATAAAGTTTTGATTTTTGGTAGGAAGGCTGGGTCCAAACGAAGGACAACTCTGTTGGGATGGAATATGCAGAGGTCCGCTCGAACTGACAGCGCTGCCAATTCGGGCACCCTCCTGGCCGATGTACTAGCTACCAAAAACACAGTCTTAAGAGTCAGCAACCGAAGGCTGATGGATGTAATAGGCTCAAATGGAGAGGCCATAAGAGCCCTGAGCACTAATGTCAAGTCCCAAGTAGGGTAACAATGCACAGTCTGAGGTCTGAGATTAGCTGCACCTTTCAAAAAGGATTTGACCCGTGAGTGTTGAGACAATGAACGGCCCTGCCCCCCCCCCCAATTACTGTGGCCAAGGCCACGACCTGCCTGAGAAGCGTGTTGGGTGCTAAACCCTTGTCAAGTTCCGTTTGCAAAAAGTCCAATACTTGGGGTACCGAAGCCTTGAGAGGGTCAGCCCCACCTGCAGAAGGCCTGCCAGGTGGCCTCGTATATACGAGTAGTAGATGGACAACGGGCCACTTGAATAGTATCAATGACCTTACTTGAGTAGTGTAGCCCAGTTAGAATAGCCCGCTCACGTGCCACACGGCTAACTGTAGCAGAGTTTAAAGAGTTTAAAGAGTTTATTAACATTTATAGGCCGCCCTTTTCCCTGAGGGGACTCAGGGCGGCTCACATAAAATCAGGAAGGGGAATACAAACAATAACGTAGACACACATAAGTAAAAATAATAGGCAACATTCATTCATCATTCGGGAGGGGCGGCTATCTTTGTCCCCAGGCCTGACGGGCTAGCCAGGTCTTAAGGGCTATGCGGAAGGCCTGGACGGTGGTGAGAGTACGAATCTCCACGGGGAGCTCGTTCCAAAGGGTCGGAGCTACTACTGAAAAAGCCCTCCTCCTTGTAGTTGCCAGCCAGCACTGGCTGGCAGATGGAATTCGGAGGAGGCCCAATCTATGAGATCTAATTGGTCGCAGGGAGGTAATTGGCAGAAGGCGGTCTCTCAAGTACGCAGATCCACTACCATGAAGGGCTTTATGGGTGACTAATAACACCTTGAAGCGCACCCGGAGATCGACAGGTAGCCAGCGCAGCTCACGGAGGATAGGTGTTATGTGGGTGAACCGAGGTGCACCCACAATCACTCGCGCGGCCGCGTTCTGGACTAGCTGAAGTCGCCGGATGCTCTTCAAGGGCAGCCCCATGTAGAGCACATTGCAGTATTCCAGCCTAGAGGTCACAAGGGCCCGAGTGCCTCCCGATTCAGGTAGGGTCGCAATTGGCGCACCAGGCGAACCTGGGCAAATGCCCCCCTGGTCACAGCCGTCAGGTGGTGGTCAAAGGATAGCTGTGGATCCAGGAGGACTCCCAAGTTGCGAACCCTCTCTGAGGGGTGTAAAATTTGACCCCCCAGCCTGAGTGATGGAATATTGGTCGAATCTTTGGGAGGGAAGCACAACAGCCACTCGGTCTTTTCTGGGTTGAGTACAAGCTTGTTAGCCCTCATCCAGTCCATAACGGCCTCAAGGCCTCGGTTCATCACGTCTGCCGCTTCATTGAGTTGGCACGGGGCGGACAGATACAACTGGGTATCGTCCGCATATTGATGGTATCTTATCCCGTGCCTGAGGATGATCTCTCCCAGCGGTTTCATGTAGATGTTGAATAGTAGGGGGGATAAGACCGAACCCTGAGGCACCCCATATGTTAGGGGCCTAGGGGTCGATCTCTGCCCCCCCACTAACACCGACTGCGACCTGTCCGAGAGGTAGGAGGAGAACCACCGCAACACGGTGCCTCCCACTCCCACCTCCCGCAGTCGTCGCAGAAGGATACCATGGTCGATGGTATCGAAAGCCGCTGAGAGGTCAAGGAGAACCAGGATGGAGGAATGTCCTCCATCTCTGGCTCTCCAAAGATCATCGGTCAATGCGACCAAAGCGGTTTCTGTGCTGTAACTGGGTCTGAAGCCTGACTGGAAGGGGTCAAGATAGCTTGCTTCCTCCAAGGACCGCTGGAGCTGGAAGGCCACCACCTTCTCAACAACCTTCCCAAGAAAGGGAAGGTTGGAGACTGGGCGATAGTTATTAAGAACAGATGGATCCAGAGATGGCTTCTTCAGGAGGGGTCTCACCACCGCCGCTTTTAACGCGGCGGGGAAGTTCCCCTCCCGAAGAGAGGCGGTAACAACCGCCTGGATCCAGCCTCGTGTCACCTCACTGCTGTTAGTAACCAGCCATGAGGGACACAGGTCCAGTACACAGGTGGAGGCACTTACAGCCCTCATGGCCTTGTCCACATCCCCGGGGGCAACATCCTGAAACTCAACCCAGAGGTGGTCTACTTCATCCTCTTGTGCCTCGGCTGGAACTGCAGAGATAGAGTCCAAGACCGAAACCGAGCAATTTTGTCCGCTAAGAATTGGGCATAATCCTCAGCTCTGCCCTGCAAGGGTTCCCCCGCTTCCCTCTTATTTAGTAGGGAGCGGGTTATCCTAAACAGCTGGGGGTTCGGGTGGATGAGCCCCCTGGTTGAGCTGGATCTGGTCGTCCAGAATCCTCCACGGGCGAGAGATCGTCAGGTGCATGAGGTCTGCGTACCAGGGACGCCGGGACCACATCGGAGCCATCAACAGGACCTTCGCTTGCTCCATCAGGATTTTTTGGATGACCAGCAGAAGGATCGGCGGAGGCGGGAAGGTGTAAAGGAGGCCGGCCGGCCACGGGCTGCGCAGGGTATCCACTCTCTTTACCTGGTGTAAAATCGCGGTAGTTGTGTGTTGTGAAGTTGTGCGAACAGGTCCACCTCGGGATGGCCGAACCGGTGAGAGAGCTCCTGGAAAAGATCGGGGTGGAGTTGCCACTCTGCTTGGTCCACAGTGGCTCTGCTCAGCCAGTCTGCCTGTGTATTGGAATCGCCCAATATGTGTTCCGCCCGAAGGGACAGCAGTCTGGTCTCCGCCCAGTGATGTAATTTCTCCGCCTCCAGCATCAAGGCCCTGGAGTGGGTGTCCCCTTGGCGATTGACATGGGCCTTGGAGGCCACATTGTCGATCAAGACCAATATGTCGTTGTGAGAGACAATGTCCTGGAACTCTTGGAGGGCTAGCCGGTTGGCCTGGAGCTCCAGCCAATTGATGCTGTTGCTCAGTTCTTGACTCAACCAGCGACCCTGTGCGACACAGTCCAGGGCATGGCCCCCACCCGAACAGACTGGCATCCATCATAATTTGAATGCAGTCCGGTTCCTTGAATGGGCACTCTGTGAGGAGTTTGGAGGACGTCCACCACCGGAGGGACCTGAGAGGTTTGGGCGGAAGCCGAACCTTGATCTGGGAATGGCTGGTGTGGGCCCTCTGAAAGGGGAGCAGGAATCATTGCAGTGGGCATGCATGGAATCTGGCCCAGGGAACAATGTTTATACAGGAAATCATTTTCCCAAGTAGTTGGGAAATCGTAGCCAATGGCAAGAGTCTCTGAGATAATACCTGAGTTGCCAGGTGTTGGATGCTCTGTTGCCTCTCCAGGGACAGGGAGACCTCGCATGTGACAGAATTGATGATGGTCCCCAGATGTAGCAACGACATGGTCGGCTGCAGGTGACTCTTGGGGAGGTTCAGGACGAACCCGTGTCTCCGCAGTGAGTCCATTGTTACCTATAGATTCCATAGGGCCTGGTCCCGAGATGGAGACAGAACCAAGATGTCGTCTAGGTAACAATTCACTCTCACTGGGACCGAGCGAAGCGACGCTGCCACAACCTCCAAGAGTTTGGTAAAAGTTCGAGGGGTCGATGACAGGCCGAAGGGCAAAGCCCGGTATTGAAAATGTTGGCCCGCAAAATGAAAGCGTAGGAACCTCCGATGTGCTGGATGGATGGGCACATGGAGGTACGCCTCTTTGATGTCGACTGATGTCATCATGTCGCCCTGGCGGATGGATGCCAAGATGCTTTTTAGGGATTGCATCTTGAACGTTTGATACTTGATGTACAGGTTGAGTCTTTTCAAATCTAGAATGGCCCGCCATCTCCCCGAGTTCTTGGGTACTAGGAATAAGATTGAATAAAACCCTAGCCCTTCCTGGACTTTTGGAACCTATTCTATGGCGTTGATGGAGATGAGATAGCAATAGCAATAGCAGTTAGACTTATATACCGCTTCATAGGGCTTTTGGCCCTCTCTAAGCAGTTTACAGAGTCAGCATATTGCCCCCAACAACAATCCGGGTGCTCATTTTACCCACCTCGGAAGGATGGAAGGCTGAGTCAACCCTGAGCTGGTGAGATTTGAACAGCCGAACTGCAGAACTGCAGTCAGCTGAAGTAGCCTGCAGTGCTGCATTTAACCACTGTGCCACCTCGGCTCCTATGTTGTATTTTGGTGTCCATGAGATGCCATTTCATCGAACACCTGGGCACAGGACACCTGATGAACCACCTCGGAGGGATGGAGAGAAATTCTAGAGTGAGGCCCAGCCTCACAACCTGAAGGGCCCAGGCGTCGGACGTGGTCTCCACCCACTGATGAGCAAAGGCCAGGAGACGCCCGCCCATGGGATCTTCCCCTTGGGAGTCACCGGTAACTCCGAAAGGACCGGTTGCCAGTCCCACAAAATGGCCTTCTGTTCTGGGACTGCGCCTGGTTCTGCTGGCGGCCCCTATCCCTGGGCCCTGCACGGTCCTGACCGCGGTCCTGTGGCTGGGTAAAGGCCCTGTTGTAGTGGGGAATGTAGGGAGTGGTGGTGAATCCAGAATCACCGGCCTGAAAGGGCTGGCACCTACTGTAAGGCTGCTGTCTTCTATTGGCGCGCCGCCCAGTGGAGGGGAGGACCTTGCGTTCATCCCTTGTCTCTATGAGAATCGGGTCGAGCACAGAACCAAACAACGCCCCACCTTTGAAAGGTGTGGAAGCCAGGCGCCACTTGGATTTAACATCGGCCTGCCAATGGCGGAGCCACAGCAGACGCCGGGATGCCACATTGGATACCACAGCCCGGGAGGCAAATTTTGCAGCATTAAGAGTGGCATCTACCGAGAATTCCAGTGCTGTCATCAGTTTGGTAACGTCTTGGTGAAGACGTACGTCATCAGGGGCAAGTCTATCCTGCAACTGTTTGAGCCAGAGCACGGAGGTTCTATTAAAGAAGGACGCTGCAGTAGCAGCACGTAGGGCCCAGGCTGAAGCCTGATGGGTCTTACGAATGACTGTTTCGGCCTTACAGTCCTCAGCCTTCAGGCCCTCAGAAATTTCTCATGGGATTAGGGCTGGGGAAGCAAGAGCAGCCACGGGTGGATCCACAGTTGGGAATTGTAGGATGCCCTCCAGGTCAGGAGTGGAAGTGTACAATTTCCTGTCCCCATTGCTGGGTGGGACAACCGCAGTCGTTTGATCCCATTGTTTTTGGACAAGATCTAGAAAAAGCTTGGGAGAGGGAATAACCTCCTGCAGTGAAACTTGCTCAGCAAAAAGGCGTTCAGTTGCATCCAAGCCAACTGCAGTGCTATCCATAGAGGCCGTCTCACCCATGTGAGTGGTAGTCTTAGGACTTAAACAGTATGGGGTGAAATAATCCAGAAGAATTAGTCTGATCGAAAATCAAACCTTCATCATCAGAGAAATCCCTGTCTATCACCTCCCCTTCTTCCACCAAGGCCGAATCCTCACTATAGACTGAGGGGAGAGGTGAGGTGGGGCCTGCCTGGAGATCTGGGAGATCCACTTGCAGGGCCTGGGGATTAGGCCCACCCTGGGCACTGGGGACCCCAGGAACCTGATTTCTACGATGCAGTTCAGCATCCACACCCCTGGATATCACTGCAGAAATCATCTGGTAGAGATCCGGGGGAAGGCCTAGATCCTGGCCTTCCACAGGCCTCAGGCCTGCAGCAGTAGGGGTAAAAGTGGCAGAAGGCCCAGCACGTGGTATTGCATGGGCATGGGCCGAGACCGTATTGGCCTCTGAAAGGACCGGAGGAAACTGGGCCCCCAAAACCCCCTCCCCAGGATCAGAAGCTTGGGGCAGGGGACGATCCGGTGACCAGCCTTGATTCCCTGCTGGATGCAGTCCCGGGCTGGTGAAGCACGTTGAGGCAGTAATACGGGGGGTGAATTGCTACCCTCCCCAGCAGCCTAAGTTGCTGCCTTGGCCTTTTCCTTCCGCCTGTGGGCCCTATCCGGAGCTCCGGATGTGTCACTAGGCCTTTGACTGGGAACTCTGGAAGCGGCCCTGCCGGGCCTCGAGCTAACCCCCATTTGGGCAGGGGGTTGGGAATCGGTAGAGGGCTCTACAATACCTCCTGAGGTGGATTGATCAGCCATTCTACAGAAAGAATTGAAAAAACTCAACCGCACTGTATCAGAGGTTTTTGTAGCAACGGAAACGGGCCGCGTGGCAAGCAGAAGCTGCAAGGACAATCCTCTCACTAAGTCAGCCAAGCCGAAGTGAAGGAAGAGGGAGGACCGATGTCGCAGTCGCTCCCTTTGGGTGCGAAAGACTCGCAACACCCTCTTTCGGCTGCCTTTAAGCGTGCACGTGAACGAACAGTCCCAAAATGGCGACCGCAATTGAGGCGCGAAATTTGAATATGGCTGCAGCCGACAACGTCGCTCACAGGCTCTCCGCTCTGTGGATGCCTTCAATGGGATCCGTGCTCTCCACAAGCGAGCGGCGGGCGGTCAATTATCCGGAAAACAGTACTCTGCGCAAGGCGAGTCGTTTTCAAGGCAGGCAGCGCGGGCGGAGAAACGAGCCCAAGGCACGAATGGCAGGGACAGCAAACAGCGGCGAAGTGATCTCGCAGTGGCAACAGTGGTCACTGAGCTCTGATTGCAATAGCCCCCGGAGGCAGTAAATACCTAGCCCGGGCGTTGTAAGAGCTCTGGAAGACCTGGGCAGGCAGCGAACTGCCACCTCTCCCTTTAACCCTGCAATAGCCTTTTTAAAAATCGTTCCCAGCAACTCGTTGAATCCAAAAATAGGTAGAATTTTGTCAATTAGTCTGGAGAAAATTGGTATACGTCTCTTCTGGCTGGACTGAGTTAAAAAACTGACCCATCTAGTCAGAGGAGGCGTGGTCAACATTTACATAACTCAGCCTCTAGGCTAATGGACAAAGTTAACCCATGCTTGGATTCCCCAAACAGCACAAGGAGAAATGAGTTATTGGGATTTGTTAGCAATAAAGCCAAAGAGGTTGTAGATCCATTGTGAGAAAAAGTTGTGAATGGGAATAGGTTAATGGTTGATCACAAAACACTTGCAGTAATTCTTGGGAGTAGACAAGCAAGATTCCAGAAGCTTGGAAGACACAAAGTATCACCCCTGCTTTAAAAAAAAAGGGGGGGATGAAAGAGAATTAAAAAAAACTGTAGACTTGACAGCATGACATCTATAATGGACAACCTCAGACTTGCCATCAACAGAATGCAAGGTAATTTAAAAATCTTGAGCTTTAATTGGCTTCTCATAAATCTCTCTGTAGAGAGCCAGTCTGATGTAGTAGTAAATGGATCGGGCTAGAAACCAGGAGACTGTGAGACGCAAAGCCAGCTGGCAACCATGGGCCAGTCACTCTCAGCCATAGAGAGCAAGCAATCACAAACCACTTCTGAAATTTTGTCAAGAAAACTACAGGCAGGTTCAAAAGAGGTTCAAATAGATCATAGGAGCCGTATCATAATAAAATTAACAATGAATGTGCTAGAGTTTAGATCAGAATCTTGATTCCAAGATTCTGTATACCAACCGCTTATTTTCTTCACAATACACAATACAGTTAACAAGATTCATTGTAAACCTTTGTTTCTGGATTGTACTCCACTGTTATAGGCTTGACAATCTCAGTAGTCAAAGCAAAAATAAGCACACATAAGCACTGGCTAAGAGGCATAAATACAGACAAATAGATCTGAATAATCATAACTTATATTGTATATCATAATTTAATCTGCATAGGGAGCCAGTTTGATTAATGGTTAAAGTGCCTAAGAGCTGTTGATATGAGGAAAATAGGTAACAAGAGTTACATACAAGGGTATGTTTGCTGCCTCACATTACATATAAAAAGATGAGAATAATAGTAATGTGACCCATCCATAAATTGTAACAAGGAGATCAGTTTGCAAGTTGCATGAAATTTAAGACAGAGGTACCAGGTTATTAAAGAAACACTCTATGTCTCAAGAATCAGAAGAATCCACAGTAGTCAGTTCAAAGTTAAACCCATAAGACAAGGAGTAACTGCCCTTGGAACATTAGGTTGCAGGAATTCAGGACAGGATGCAAGACCATTGTTTCTAACCAGGGAGAGGGTCTGGAGGATGATGTTATATAGACAGAGCTCCTGGCATTATCTAAGGAATTAATGCTTTCGCCTTTCAAAGAGCTATCCAGAACTTCACTGCTGAGCTATGTTTAGCTGATGGTGCATTCTGGGGTTTGACACTCTCCCAAGCTCAGCATCTAACTCTTAAGTTAGCAGCCAACTCTCTTGAGTCTGCATCAATTCTGAAAAGGGAATGACAACTACTGGTGATTCTCTTCAGCCTCAAATCAAGCCATAATAAACAGCATGTTTGTGAGCCCTTGGATGAACATACTACAATTAAAAGTATTGTGTCCGTGCCATGGCAACGGCGAGGTGTCAATCAACACCAGCGGTTGCCAGGATTGGTTAAGACATGCAGGCGTTATTCGCGGGAAATTGCATGGTTTTAATTGGTTGCCGGTTTGACAGCTACCCTATAAATGGCTGTCAAACTGGGGGCTGTTCTGTTCTGTTGTTAACTGTTACTGATTAAACAAGTTGTTGATAGCAGAGATTGCCTCAGTCATTATTCACCTCCTGAGTATTTAATAAAAAGGATCCAGCACTGGCTTGTTGCAAACAAATCATGTCACAGTCATCTTCTTTTCTTGATAGAGTTACTAGCTTAGTTAGAACAGGAAAAATGTCATAAATCTGAGTGTATCTAGGTGCAGCTCAAATAAAGCCTTTGATAGTTTTCCTTAATAAAATGGTAAAATAGAGGCTAGCTAGATGATAGTCATTAAACAGATTCACAATTGGCTGAATGTACCCCGAAAAGCTTGTTAATAGCTGTGTGCCATAGGCCTCTGTACTGTACCCTGTGTTGTTCAACATTTAACCTAGTTTCTTGGATGAGGGAATTGAGGAAAAATTTATCAAGTTTGCCAGAGATCCAACACTGGAAGGAAAATTAATTCTTCAGTGAAGAAAGAAATATTAAGAAAATATCAAAACAGGCTTGTGCAATGGGCTGAAATGAAGACAAATATATAATTATGCATCTGAATTAGGAAAAATATATAGATATACAATGGAAGAAATCTGGCTCATGAGTAGTATATATAAAATGGGTCTGGGTGTCTTTGTCAACTTCAAATTAAAAAGATCCAATAGTATAATGCAATTGATAAAAGTAAAGATAAAGGTTCCCTTCGCACATATGTGCTTGTCTGGGACAAGTAACGGGAGCTCACTCCATTATGAGGTGCTAGGGATTCGAACTGCTGACCTTTCTGATTGATAAGTAGTAGTTGTAGTTAGTAGTTTATTAGTCTTATATGCTGCCCACTCCCGGAGGACTCCAGGCGGCTTACAATAAAAAGGGGAAAGGGAATAAATAAGACAAACAACAATTTAAAATACAACAACATTCATAGTTACCGTGGGGCTGGATACTTCAACAGCCCCCGGCCTGCCCGAGCAGCCAGGACTTAGTGGATTTACAGAAGGTCGGGAGGGTCCGGATCTCCACGGGGAGCTCGTTCCAGAGGGCTGGAGCTGCAACAGAGAAGGCTCTCCCCCGGGGGGTCGCCAGCCAACATTGGCTGGCAGATGGAATCCGGAGAAGGCCTAGTCTGTGCGATCGAATCGGTCTTTGGGAGGTAATTGGCAGGAGGCGGTCTCTCAGGTACCCAGGTCCGATGCCATGAAGGGCTTTAAAAGTAACGACTAGCACCTTGAAACGTGTCCGGAGACCAATGGGCAGCCAGTGCAGCTCATGGAGGATAGGTGTAACGTGGGTGTACCTAGGTGCACCCACAATTGCTCGCGCGGCTGCGTTCTGGACTAACTGAAGTCTTCGAACACTCTTCAAAGGCAGCCCCATGTAGAGCGTGTTACAGTAATCCAGTCTTGAGGTCATGAGGGCGTGAGTGACTATCCGAAGGGCCTCCCGGTCCAGATAGGGTCGCAATTGGTGCACCAGGAGAACCTGGGCAAAGGTCCCCCTGGTCACAGCCGACAAATGATGTTCTAACATCAGCTGTGGATCCAGGAGGACTCCCAAATTGCAAACCCTCTCTGAAGGGCGTATGGTTTCACCCCTCAGGCTAAGGGATGGGATAGCTGGACCATTTTTGGGAGGGAGCATCAATAGCCACTCGGTCTTGTCGGGATTGAGTGCAAGCTTGTTCGTTCCCATCCAGACCCTAACAGCCTCCAGGCACTGGCACATCACTTCTACTGCTTCACTGAGTTGGCACGGGGCAGACAGATACAATTGTGTGTCGTCCGCATATTGGTGGTATTTAATCCCGTGCCGTCATATGATCTCACCCAGGGGCTTCATGTAGATGTTAAATAGGAGGGGGGACAAGACCGAACCCTGCGGCACCCCATAGTTGAGGGGCCTAGGGGTCGACCTCTGCCCTCCGACCAACAACGACTGCGACCTGTCCGAGAGGTAGGAGGAGAACCACTGTAGGACGGTGCCTCCCACTCCCACCTCCCGTAACCGTCGCAGAAGGATACCATGGTTGATGGTATCGAAGGCCGCTGAGAGGTCAAGGAGCACTAGGATAGAGGAATGACCCCTATCCCTGGCTCGCCAGAGATCATCAATCAGTGCGACCAAAGCAGTTTCCCTGCTGTAACCAGGCCTGAAACCGGACTGAAAGGAATCCAGGTAATCGGTTTCATCCAAGGACCGTCGGAGTTGTAAGGCCACCACTTTCTCAACAACCTTCCCCATGAAGGGAAGATTGGAGACTGGACGATAGTTGCTCAAAATGGCTGGGTCCAGAGAAGGTTTCTTCAGGAGGGGTCTCACCACCGCATCCTTTAGGGGGAGCGGGAAGGATCCCTCCCAGAGAGATGTTTTAACTATTGTCTGGAACCAGCCACGTGTCACCTCCCTGCTGGTCGAAACCAGCCAGGAGGGGCACGGGTCCAGTATACAGGTGGAGGCACTCACTGTTCCCATGGCCTTGTCTACTTCCTCAGGAGCGACAAGTTGAAACTCGCTCCATAAACTCCGCTCAAGACTTTCCCCCGGTACTTCGGCTGGTACTGTGCAATTGGAGTCCAGGTCTGTCCGAATCTGAGTGACTTTATCCGTTAGAAACTGAACAAATTCCTCAGCTCTACCCTGTAAAGGGTCATCCGTGTCCCTCCCTTTCAAGAGGGGTTATTCTAAACAAGGCGGCTGGGCGCGATTCAGCGGATGCAATAAGAGCGGCAAAATGCGCACATTTCGCCGCCTGTATTGCCACGAGATAGGCTCTGATATAGGCTCTCATCAGTGCTCGGTCTGACTCAGATTTACTGGCTCTCCAGCGGCGCTCTAGGCGTCTCTTTTGGTGCTTCATCTCCCGGAGTTCCTCGGTGAACCAAGGAGCCCTCCTGGATCCGCTACCTCGGAGAGGCCGCAAAGTCGCAATCCGGTTTAGAGCCCCCGCCGCTGCTGTATTCCAAGCAGTGACTAAGGACTTCAACGGACTGTGGACGAGAGTGTCAGGTATTTCTCCAAGCGCCGTCTGAAATCCCATAGGGTCCATCAGGCATCTGGGCGGAACCACCTAATCGGTTCCTCCTCCCTACAGTGGGGGATTGGTTTCCGAAAGTCAAGCCTCAGTCAGAAGTGATCAGACCATGACAAGGGCAAAATCTTAATACCCCTGGATAAGCTCAGTGTTTTAGCCACTGAGCCACCACGTCCCCCTTTGCAAAAATGGAAATGGCTATTTTAATATGTATTAACAGGAATACATACTTCAGATAATGAGAAATAACTGTCTCAATTTACTCTGCCATGATTGAATACCACTTCAAATATTGTCTCCAGTTTTGGGAATCACAGTTCAAAAAATGAAAACTGAATTCAATGGGTAGGGAGCCTGGAAATTAACCTCTATGATGAATGGAAGACAACCCCTATGATGAATGGAAGACAATTAGTTTACCATGGAGAGGATTAAGGGAAGATAGGAGAAGCACTGTCAAGCACTTATTGTCAAATTTCTCCAGCCTCTTATTTTCTTCATGATACACAATACAGAATCTATCTGTATCACAATACTAATACAGAAATCAGAATCAATGGGTTACAACTACAAGTACATTGGTTGAGGCTAAATTTCAAGATAAATTTCCTGATTGTAGGAAGTATCAGATGGGGAACATTATTGCCACATGAAGTGGTGAGATCTTCACTGGAGAACTTCAAATAAAGGCTGGATAGTCATCTGTTACAAAGATGTTCTAGTAGACATAAGAGCATTGAACAAGAACTAGATGAAAGACTAGACAAGATTAGATGAAATTGAAAATAGTACGTACACTTAAATATTTTATTATTTTTTCATTTACCTGCACATGGACTTATTTTAATCTTTTATAAATGGATGAATGTTGTCATCCTTTTCTATTTTCTCTTCTGAGGCACCTGCTTTCTATCATTGTATTTTGAAATTTACCAAAATTGTATAACAAATGCAATAGTATTTACTGAACCCAAGCAATTATACTAGAAAAAACAAAAAGCAGCTTAGAAACATCTGTTTTCATTATATAAAGAATAATTTCCCCTCAAAAGTAACTAGTCTCTAAAGCTTCAGTGCAAAATAGATATTTACAATGGATATTCCATATCAGTGAACACACTTACAGAACAATAAAGGAAGAGTAATGTTAACAATTCTTGGATTTGCACTGCATAAAGAGATGATTCATTATGTGGACAGATAAATGACTGGCTATTAAAAGAAGCTGAATTAAAGAACATCATATAAGCAAACTCTGTTGTATAGCAATAGACTATAGGTAATATGTATATACCGTGTTTCCCCGAAAATACGACAGGGTCTTATTTTCTTTTTACCTACAAAATATGGCTTGGGTTTTATTAGGGGGGGGTATTGTTTTGGGGTTGCCGGGCAGCTGCTCTCTTGCAAGCAGGCTCCCAAAGAGCCGGGCACAGCCTCATGGGCAAATGGCTGTGTTGTGCTGTCGCATCACCATGAAACGACCATGCTCACGAGCAGCCACCCAGCAAACCCCCTTTGCAGCCGGGCACAGCGCCATTCACTGACCTAGGGGTATCGCCAAGCTGCATGAGTGCCTGTTTGCCACCGCCCGGCTCCTGCGGCTTGGCGCCTTCCAAATGCCAGTGAATGGCGCTCTGCAGGGCTGGAGAGGGGGGTTGCGCGAGCGGCTGTTCCGCTCTCGCTCACCCACCTCCCAGCTTCACAATGCTCACACGGTTTGGCAATACCCCTAGGTCAGTGAATGGCGCTGTGCCCGGCTGCAAAGGGGGTTTGCTGGGTGGCTGCTCATGAGCTTTATTCATGTACTGTTTGGGGGCATTTTTAACCTTATAAGCCTTCCAGAGTCATAGCAGTCAGATGGGTAGCATATAATAATGTATGTATGTAAGTACCGTATTTTTCGGAGTATAAAATGCACCGGAGTATAAGACGTACCAAGGTCTTGAAGAGGCAATTTTTTTTAAAAAGTAGGTAGGTAGAGGGATAGAGAGGGAGAGAAAGAGAGATAAATACAGCAGGTAGGTAGGGGGAGAGAGAGTGTGTGTGTAGATAGGTAGGTAGAGGGATTGAGAGAGAAATACAGAAGATAGGTAAGGAGAGAGAGAGTAGATAGGTACGTAAGTAGATAGAGGGGGGGAGAGAGAGAAATACAGTAGGCAGGTAGGGAGAGAGATAAAGTAGGTAGGTGGGTAGGTAGGTAGATGTTTCCTGGTGTATTTATCCATGTGCTGGAGAAGGAAATCGCTGACAATCTGCCGCACCTAAGACTTTGTTTCTGCTGGCATAGCACTTGATCAATGTAATTCTCATCAATCAGTTAAAGATATTTCCAAAAGGAAAAAAAAAGTTTTTGCCTCTGCAAACCTTCCAAAAACGGGCCCGTTTTTTTTTTAAAAAAAGGCTGAATAGCCTTGGGGGGGAGGCTTGCAGGGGGGGCAAAAACTAGCAAAAAACGGCCTGTTTTTTGTCTAAAAAATTGCAAAAAACCTTATAGAGTGCTGCTGGGGGCTGGGTGGGCAAAAAACGGGGCGTTTTTTTCTCATTTCTGCCCTCCCCAGCCCCAGGAGCTCTCTGAAAGCCTCCATAAGGCTATGCACGGCCATTTTGGTGAAGGGGCGGGTCTTCGGAGCAAAACAAAATGCTGTATTCAATGTATAAGACGCACCCAGATTTTCAGCCTCTTTTTTGAGGAAAAAAGGTTTGTCTTATACTCCGAAAATATGGTAAGTAAATAAGTAAGTAAGTAAGGGCAATAAGAGAAAGAGGATATTGAACAAAAATATTAAGATAGGGAGAAACTGAAAAAGTAAAAATGATATATAAAATGATATTCAAAACCTCTTTGGAAGAGATTATCTAAAATATGATTATGGGTGATATTGATAAAAATGCTTGGATACTCATTTCTGATGAATCTTGCATGATGATGGAAGCTAAAATACTTATTACCGTGTATGCAACCTCACAATACAAGTCCAAAAGGATTAACATCATGATGTTACAATGTGCATTTTATTACATCACACTTTATACCAGCCACCTGTTTTCCTCCTGGTAGAAAACATCTGAATTTTTTTTGTGTTTTCAACAAAAAACATTGAAACTACAGCTAATAGCTTCCCTTGCTTTGCCCCTTACACAGTTGTTATTCTACAGTTGAGTAAAAAATTAAACTCACTTACTTCACGCTCTTCCTCCTGTTCTTTTCTAATCTGTTCCAAGCGAAACTGCTCTGCAATTTCTCTTTCTTGCGCTTCCCTCTGCAGAACAAGTGATAAATTAATAAGTCTGTTCAAACAGAATTTATCATTTGGATGGCTTTCCATATCTGTTGAGTTTCACAATGCTAATGATTCAGAAAAAATATATTCCCTATATCTGTTTCACTCTTGAAAATTATCTTTCTTTTAGACTCTAAAACTATTCAGACTTTTTTTGTAAAATAATGAACAGTGTAGTATTATTCCCACCATGCTGGAAACTCTGTGAAAATAACCATGAGCCTTGTAGGCAAGCCCTGCCACTGAGAAAAGCATGCATTTTTGGCATCCTTCGTTAGGTCAAATAGCAATAGCATTTAGACATATACCACTTTACAGTGCTTTAAGCGGTTTACAGTCAGCCTATTGCCCCAACAATTTGGGTTCTCATTCTACCCATCTTGGAAGGATGGAAGGCTGAGCCATCCTTGAGCCTGGTGAGATTGCAGGCAGCAGAAGTAGCCTGCAGTACTGAACTCTAACCATTCTAACCACTGTGCCACTGCGGTTCTCCCAAATCAAGCATAATGGAAGTCAAAGCAACATGATCAAATCCATGGATGCTGCTGTACAAATTGCCAGAGTGAATTCTTCAAAATCTCTCTATCTATCTCTCTTTATGTGTGAAGGTTCCTTTACCTAAGGGATAATACCCAATTAGGAAACCTTCTTAAGTGAAGGATTTCACTTTGCACATATATGTTTTCCAAGAGAACTTGCTCTCCCAAACAACATCTTTCAGAAAGGGAGAGTGTTCATAATTCTAATAGTCTGCATAATTTTAAGATCCTCGATCCCATGTTGCTAGGTGGAATCATTTTTATTAATCATTTGTATTTAAACTATTAATGAAATCATGTAACTTGCCTTACTTTTACTCCAAGCATTAATCTAACTATCATTAATTTTTTATATTAAATATGACTCTATAATTACTTTTACTTTATTTTTTCTATTTGCAAATATTTTTATATTTGAGTTTTTCCCTGATTTCATTTTTGTGGCAGCACTGAACATTATTAGGCAGATTGATAAAATCAACAGAGGGAGACAATTCTGGATATCATAGTAAGGTAGTAAAAAATGATTTATTTATTACTATAATATTTTTCTAGTGTTAAAAGTGAAACTTAATATTCATATCAAAGGTGATACCGGTATCAAAGTAAGTATTTTCTGAGAATTTGGGGGATGCGTAAGGTTGCCATGACATATTGAGAGCAGCAGAAGGGTGCAGTCTTGAGTTTACTAAAAGAATAACATGGTTCTTTTTCTAGTAAAGCTATGATGATTAGTTGAGAAAAGTAGTGCCAAAAGCAATTGCAGCCAAGCAACTTTCCTCATTGAAACAGGTTCTGTGCAGTAGGAATGACACGTTATGAGAGTTCTCCAGTAGGAAAGCCATGTTTCACAGAATGTCAATGTGATGGAGGGATTCTCTCCTCATCCCAAGTATAGGAGGGCATTGATGGCTCTCTGAAAAGGGTTAGGAAAGGGACCAGATCGTGGGATACAAATATTAACACTTGTGACAAAACATGATCTGATTTGGATTAATAATTAACAAATCTATTTCTTAAAATTAGTCTTAAAAATTGCATGCTTTGTAATGACTGATACATACTTTTGCTCTGTCAGCTTCCAGAGAGATTCGGTAAGCTTCATCCTGTTCTCTCTTCACATTTTCTCGGGCCTCGCGTTCATCCTGGGATAGGAAAAAGACGAGAAGATCAAAAACTAGCTTGGTGTTTCAAAATCAATATTCCCCCTGTTTTGAAATACCTGTTTTGAAATACCTGTCCTTTGTTTACAGTATACTAACATTTGGGGAACACAGGTTGAAAGAAAGGAACTCAATAGTCAGTGAAGTGTAAGAAATTATTTTTCTGGATATTTGATGCAGTTTTTAAAAGAACATATTAGTTTATTTCACATTAAGAAAATTCTCTGCCTTGATTTTGACACAACTACAATGGACTACAGTCTTTTAGTTTGGTATTAACTAGTACACTTTTTTTGATGTAAACAATATTGGTTATCACCTAATCTTAGAGTAGAAATCTAGAAGTTCCCAACTAACTCCTATTAAATGAACTATATGCATACTGTAATCAACTAGAATATCCCTGACAGACTGTCAGCCTTTACTTAAATACTTCAATAAGAGAATCAATTATCCCAACAAGAATAATGGCCAACAATGTTGCTTCCTCCCAGCCTCCTTTGGTTGTTGATAATTTGTCCTACTTTCTGCAATTGCAGCTACAGGTAGTCCTCAAGTTACGACCACAATTGAGCTCAAAATTTATATTGCTAAGGTGAAACATTTGTCAAGTATGTTTGCCACCATTTTACAACTTTTCTTGCCACAGTTGTTAAGTGAATCATTGTATGTATTAAGTTAGTAACATAGTTGTTAAATAAATATGATTACTTGTCAGAAGATGGCAAAAGGTGATCAACGGTCATAAGTGTGAAAAAGTCACTTTTTCAGTGCCATTGTAACTTTGAACAGTCATTAAATGAACTGTTGTAAATTGAGGACTACCTATATTTTCTTTCCTGGTAAACGCACTGCTCTGCTGCAATAATACCATAGCATGCATTGGCTCCCAGAATCACTTAGCAGAGTGAGATGAACAGCATGTCCTGTAATGTAGTAAATAAATACAACAACATCTTCTTTAAGCATAAACCACAGCTTATCTGGAATGTACAAGGTGCAGCTGCATAAGGTGCAGATATCTGGAATGCATACTGATCTCAATGAATGGTCTGAGAAAAGCATCAGAGAGGACAAAGGTGGCCATCCTAAGGATCATATACCCATTGCAATACCCTGTTTAAAATACTGTTACATGAGGCACTGGTGATAAATGTACTGATACTTGGAAGGTCAATGTACTTGTAGCTTTGCTTTCTGCAACTCTGCCCAAACAAGAATGGCCGTCTGTGCTTTAAGACTGAGCTCTAAGAAAAGTTGTCTAGTGTGATCATATAAAATTAAAACTTGCATATGTACACGCAAAACAAAAATAATAAAATCAATTAGTAAAAAGAAAGACAATAATAGTGTAAGCGTAAATACCTTTGTTGTTAACTCTGGAACCTAAAATACTGTACAGTAGGTGCCAAATAAGCCATTTTAGGGATAACATTCCAGATGGAGAGATTTGACAATTCAGGAGGTCTTTACTATAGTTATCGGCCTAAGCTTAGTTAGGGTAAGGCAATCAAACTCAACCCACCATTAAAACATAATTTCCAATTCTGTCAAACCAAGATCTGCTTCATTATCTATTATTGGCTTGAAGGAATAAGACAAAAGAGTTTTTTTCCTTTGAAAACATTTGGATTTCATGCAGTATTTAACAATTATTATTCTTGTTAATGACCTGCACATGGTTCGACTTTGTACTGAATTTTTGTTGCTATGCCCATTGATTTTTTAAAGTTGATTTTATTTTTATTGTCACTGGAAATATTTATTACTCACCTTCTAAGTCTCACTGAGAAACAGTAATATGAAATTGGAAACTCAGGTTGCTGCTGCTAAATGCCCGATTTGTGATTCAGAAAGCTCCCCTCGTCCGGGACTTAATACTAGATGAGGGGGCAGATCTGGAATGTATTACTGAAACCTGGCTCGGCCATGAGGGAGGAGTCCCCCTCTCAGAAATGTGCCCAGAAGGGTTTCAGGTGCTGCACCAACCACGACACCAGAGAAGGGTGGAGGAGTGGCAGTTGTCATCCGGAAATCATTAGCACCCTCGTGGGATCCCTGCTCCGGAGACTGTTGGGTGTGAGTCCCTTCTGGTGAAGCTGGACCTTGGGGGTCAAGTGGCCTTGTTGTTAACGTACCTACCTCCCAGCTGCATTACAACAGCCCTGCCATCGCTCCTGGAGTCAGTAGTCGGACTGGCGGTTGAATTCCCCAGACTTATAGTACTGGTGGACTTTAACCTGACATCTCTCGGCGAATGGTCTGATGGGGTGCAGGGAGTTCATGGCTTCCATGACAGCCATGGACTTGACCCAGGTATTCAGGGTCTGACTCATACAGCGGGACCCACTCTTGACCTTGTGTTTCTCTCGGGGCAGTGGAGATGTGATCTGGAAACTGAAGGGCATAGAGATCTCGCCCTTGTCATGGTCAGATCACTTCCTACTGAGGCTTGATTTTCAGAAACTACTCCCCCACTGCAGGGAGGTGGAACCGATTAAATGGTTCCGCCCTAGGCGCCTGATGCATCCCTTGAGATTTCAGACGGAGATTGGGAGATACCAACTCCCTTGCCCACAATCCGACAGAGTCCTTGGTCGCTGCTTGGAACAGAGCGGCGGCTGAGGCTCTTGATCGGATTGCGCCTTCGCGGCCTCTCCACGGCAGTGGATTCAGGAGGGCCCCCTTGGTTTACCGAGGAACTCCGGGAGATGAAGCGCCAAAAGAGATGGCCTAGAGCGACGCTGGAGGGCCAATAATCCGAATCTAACCAAACACAATTAAGAGCCTTTATTAGGACTTATCTAGTGGCGATTTGGGCGGCAAAATGTACGCATTTCTCCGCTCTCATTGCGTCCTCAGAATCCCGCCCGGCCGCCTGTTTAGGATAACCCGCTACCCTCCTGAAAGGGGGGGATGCGGGTGAACCCTTGCAGGGAATAGCCGAGGAATTTGTTCAGTTTCTGTCAGACAAAGTCGCTCAGATTCGGACGGACCTGGACTCCACTTGGACAGTACCTGCAGAGATGCCGAGAGTGGCCTTGATCGGATTTCTTGGAGCGAGTTCCAGCCTGTTACTCCTGAGGAAGTGGGCAAGCCATGGACCGTGTCCCTCCTGGCTGGTTTCAACCAGCAAGGAGGTTACACGAGGCTGGCTCCAGAGGATTGTTAATACCTCTCTACAGGAGGGATCTTTCCCCTCTACCCTTAAAGGATGCGGTGGTGAGACCCCTCCTTAAGAAGCCTTCTCTGGATCCAGCTATCCTTAAAAATGATTGTCCAGTCTCCAACCTCCCTTTTTTAGGGAAGGTTGTTGAGAAGGTGGTGGCCTTTCAACTCCGCGGACCTTGGATGAAGCAGATTATCTAGATCCCTTTCAGTCTGATTCAGGCCTGGTTATTGCACCGAAACTGCTTTGGTCGCGCTGACCGATGATCTCTGGCAGGCCAGGGATAGAGGACAGTCCTCTATCCTGGTGCTTCTTGACTTCTCTGCGGCCTTCGATACCCATCGACCATGGTATCCTTCTGCGACGACTGGGAGAGGTGGGAGTGGGAGGGCACCGTTTTATGGTAGTTCTCCTCTTACCCTCTCGGACAGGTCGCAGTCGGTGTTGGTTGGAGGACAGAAGTCGACCCTAGGCCCTAAAGTATGGGTGCCTCAGGGCTCGGTCCTGTGCCCCTCCTATTAACATCTACATGAAGCCACTAGGTTAGATCATTCATCAGCATGGATCAAATACCACCAATACCCGGACGATACCCAGTTGTATCTGTCCGCCCCGTGCCAACTCAGCGAAGCAGTAGAAGTGAGTTGCCAGTGCCTGGAGGCTGTCAGGGTCTGGATGGGAGGTAAACAAGTGGCACTCAATCCAGACAAGACCGAGTGGCTATTGATGTTGCCCCCTAAAAATGGTCCAGATATTCTATCTCTCAGCCTGGGGGCGAAATTCTTCACCCCTCAGAGCGGGTCCGCAACTTGGGTGTCCTCCTGGATCCTCAGCTGACATAGAATACCACCTGTCGGCTGTGACCAGGGGGGCTTTTGCCCAGGTTCTCCTGGTGCACCAGTGTGGCCCTACCTGGATCGGGAGACACTTCAAATGGTCACTCATGCTCCGTCACCTCTAGGCTTGATGTACTGTAATGCGCTTACTTGGGGCTTGCCCCTGAAGAGTGTTCGGAGACTACAATTGGTCCAGAATGCGGCCCCCGCGCAAGCGATATCGGGTGCAGCTAGGAACACCCATGTTACACCTATCCTCCGCGAGCTGCACTGGTTTCCCATCGGTCTCCGAACACACTTCAAGGTGCTGGTCATTACCTTTAAAGCCCTACATGGCTTGGGACCTGGATAATCTGCGGGATCGTCTCCTGCCACATACCTCCCAACGCCCATAAGCACTGTTCCCTCTAAGGTGCGTGCCTGCGCGGCCGCGCACGTTACAAAAAACCCCGCGCAGAAGTTTTTATCTGCCGCGCAGAGATTTCTTAAGGAAACGTGTAAGTCCTTTGCAGGCGGCTACAACTGAATCCGGCAGTGCTGTTGCCTGTTGGAGGAGGAGGGAGGCGAACTAGCCTGCCACCACCGCCACCGCCAGCCCCGCTGCTCTTTTCCGCCCCCTTCTCAGCCCCACAGTCCAGCGGTCGCAGCAAAAGCAGCCCCGGGTCTCCGCTGCCGCTCCCGCATTTTCTGGACGGGTCTCGCAGGAAGGAATCCCCTCTCCAAGGGATCCCGTCCAGAAAATGGCGGGGAGCGGCAGCGGAGCCCCGGGGCTGCTTCTGCTGCGACCACTGGACTGTGGGGCTGGGAAGGGGGCGGGAAGAGCGGCGGGGCTGGCGGTGGGCGGTGGTGGCAGGCTGGTTCACCTCCTCCTCCTCCAACAGCACTGCCGGATTTCGCCTAACGCTGTGGGGGCGCCAGCGGGAGCTTTGGCGGCTTCACCTCAGCTGCAGCACTGGGCAGCAAATGTGTTGGTGCTGTTGGAGGAGGAGGAGGCAGCAATAGCACCTGAGGACAGGGACAAGAACCAATGGAAACTTGTCAGGAGACTCAAGCTGGAAATAAGGAGAAATCTGACAGTAAGAACAATTAAAATCAATGGAATCTTAATTCATTTGCTACAGGTTTTCAAAAGACTGGAGGGCCATTTGTCTCAGATGATATAAAGACTCCTGCCTTGGACAAGGGGCTAGAAGACCTCCAGTATCCCTTCTGATTCTATGATTTTAAAAACCACAAGCTTTTTACAGTTCGCTTGCAACTTTACCAAATTTAATTCAGCCATTTCCTTTTGTTATTAAATGGTATTGCTAGTTCAATGCACATGCACTCCACTTTTAAGATGCTGAAAAAATCCCCATGACCTGCAACAAGATTCATTCTTCTACTCTATCTTGCCCTAACTTCTGATAGGTTCCTGAAATATAGATCCTATAAAATTAGTGAAAATATCTATTTTAATACAGACTCGTAAAACAGATTGGGACAAATGACATTAGTGCTCTGGGATAATAGCAGGTTTACTCTATTTGGATTTTCAGATAAAAGGTATCTTTTGTGCTAAGTTCTAACAATGTAGTTCTCTAATGTAACTATGAAACAGTCCAAATATATAATTCCCCTCAGGGAGAAATTCTGGGAGTTGAAGTCCACAAGTCTTAAAGCTGTCCACGTTTGAAGACCCCTGGGGTTTTTTTTCCCCTAAAGGGGTTAGGGGTGCAAGGGTCTTGTAACAACAGCTTTAAGACTTGCGTGCTTCAAATGCCAGACTTCTGAGGCCAACATTTTGGTTGCTAAGCAGGAGCGTTGTTAAGTGATACTGATATATATAACACTTTTAATTAAGCAGGTACACTTGAATAACATAACTTTGAGTTTCAAAATAATACTGATTTTGGTTGTTGTCTTAGGTGACATATGTGAAAAAAAATTCAGGTGCTCAGGCATGAAAATATGCCGCTCAAACACTATACTTTTCCGCTCACACTGAAAAAAAATTAGAGGGAAACATTGCCCATAAGATCTCACAGGCTGGGCCTCCTCGGGTACTGTCGACCGGGAGCAATGCAGTTGGCAACTACTCGGGGGAGGTCTTTCTCTGTAGCTGTCCCAGCCCTGTGGAATGATCTACCCGCAGAGATCCGGACCGTTCCCACTCTCTCGGCCTTCCGGAAGCCATTAAAACCTGGCTGTTCCGGCAGGCCTGGGGCTGTTGGACCCCAAAATACGGTCCAGCCCCATTTAGAACGGAGTGCATGGTGTGCTGTTTTTTAAATCTATCTTTTTTTTCTCTGTATTTTATTTTCTGATTATTTCTGTACTGTAAGCCGCCTGGAGTCCTACGGGATTGGGCGGCATATAAATGTTATTAAACTTGCAACTTGAAACTTGGGGGAAAATTAGACAAATCTCTACTCAGCTTAAAAACAAAAGTATCTTGTTTTCATAGTGCATCCAGAACTTTACACTCAATGAGGAAAAATAAATAAATAATTGAATTAAGTGAGGAGTAAAAACCTTGAGTGGAGGGGAAATAAATTTAGAGGTATTGGGGCTATAAATTTATCCAACTGGAGATAATATTGACAGATATTTTTCTTTTTCAGGCCAACAATTCAACATTTTAGGAGTTCCTCTAGATTTAATTCTTCCATTTTTGGCATTATTCTTTAGTAAAACAGATACAAAGGGGATGTCAGGAATGTAAAAATATATTATGCATGACTGCCTTGCTATCGCACAAAGATGTGAAATGACACCGCTGAACTCAATTTTAAGTTAACAGTTCTTACTCAGACGTACTTCTCATCACGTTTCATTGTTAGATAATGGAACATTATTATCCAAGTCAGATTTAACTATCTAAATATTGTATAGTGTTTTTTAATGGTATGTTTATTAAGGTTAGCGTCGCACTGCAGCGCAAGCAATTTCCAGTGCAAGACTTCATCAATATACAATAGATTATAGACAAAATGGTGATACTCTTTTGTACATGCAAAAATAATATTTGATACCACAAGAACAAGCTTTTCTTTCCAAAGTCCCTTAGCCCCTTGGAGCTTTAGTAAAGGACATATCTCTTCCACTGAGTCTTTACAGTAACAGAGTAAAGCCACCTCTAGTAAAGTTATGCAGCGTCTTTGCTTTTTTCCTTCTTATCTTCTTCAGATGCGATGTAGATAGTATTAATCCATTACAATTTTTCATCACTTTTGTTGTGTAATTGAGCCATTTAAAAAAATATTTTCAATAGAGCTTAAAAATATTGGTATAATTAGGGCATAGCAACTGCCTCCTTCTTAAGATACAGGGGCAAGTTGTGAAGTAACACAAATTCTTCAAAAAGTGCCCTTTTATGTTGTTTATCTTTTCATTTCAAGCAAGCCATAGGCATCTGAGATGTAGTGACCTGTACATGGAAAGAGTTATTTGCTGTAGTCCTACCAGGGCTTTGAAACCCCCAATTGAGGATAAACCATTTGGCTACTTCATACATTTCATCATCATCTGAAGGCATTTATCCTAGCTAACTTTTGGCCATAATGTGATTTCAAATTACACCATCTCTTGGTTTGTGAATAGATTTGCCTTCTTGCTTTTTGTTTGAGTTATTTTTTAGAGGCTGAAAATACTGAGCACAATGCTCATGACCTTAATTTGGGAAAAACGGAAAGATGTAATGCCAGTAATATTGATTTCAAAGAGAAAACTTTCAAAACTGAAAAGCTAACTAAGAAGGATAATAAATGAGAACAGGATCAAATCAGCATTCCATAATTATTAAAATCTACAATAAAAGTCAAGCAAGATATACATATGACCACAACCGAGCCAAAATTTCTGTTGTAAGTGAAAATTTGTTAAGTGAATTTTGTTCCTTTTTACGACATTTCTCGCCACAGTTGTTAAGTGAATCACTGCAATTGATAAGTGTAGTAACTATGGTTGTTATGTGAATCTGGCTTCCCCTTTGACTTTGCTTGCCAGAAGGTTGCCAAGGTGATCACATGATCCCAGGAGGCTGCAAAGGTCATAAGCAAGAACTAGTTTGACAAGCATCTGAATTTTGATCACATGATTATAGGGATGCTGCAAAGGTTTGTAACTGTGAAAAATGGTCACAAGTCACTTTTTTCAGTCCCACTGTAACTTTGAATGATCACTTAATGAACTGTTGTAAGTTGAGGACTACCTGTATTTCTAGGTCAGAAAATATGCCTATCCAGCATAATATGTACTCTCAGAAACACTATTGAAGGGAAAAAAGAGGATTTCTTTTTAAAAAACGAAGTCTTGTTGCCTAGATAAGGAGAATATATTTTTGTATGAAAGGTACACATTTGCATGTAAACAGATTTAGAAGAATTTACAATTTTTGAGATAAAGTAGATACGAAAAAGTTTATATATACAGTATGTGTGTGTGTGTACACTATAAAACATGAACATAAAATAAAATTGCATCTTAGTTCGTAGTAGCAGACGCAAAAGCCCTACAGAAAAGCTTTTTCTAGGAGGCAGACAATGTGGAAGTAGACAAGTCTCCAATGGAGGATCATTTGAGAGGGCCAAACTCCATTACTAAGAGTCAATGTTTCCAGGCTTTAGACCTGGATCTTCCAAAATGGAGGACACAACCAGCTGGTTCTCCTGGAATGATCAAAGAATTCAGACTGACTCTAATAGGGAGATGTGGTTCTGATGATAACAAGTACCAATCCATAAAAGGCTTTATAGATTTAAGCCAGCATTTTAATATAAACTATTAAGAAGCCCTGTTTTTTCATTGGGAAGACATTTCTGTTTAGAACAGTTATTTAGCTATTCTAAAAGAATAATATATATTCTATATACACTGGCATAATCCATAGAACAGGTTATAATAACCCAACAGCATTGAATTTCAATTCATTTGAATTCTATATAGAAATTCTATTCCTGATTTTACTTTTGGGTTGAGAAAGATTGTTCTAGTGGAAAATAAAAGCAAGCTGAGTTTCAGGAATAACGTGTTACTATCATATGTATACAGTTGCGTTTCTGTAGGTTCAATTTTAAAACAAATTGGGCATATTTTAATGATTTCTAAACCAACTAAATACTGCAAATATGAAAGCAATTATATTGTCCATATGTTGACATTAACCAAGTTACACATCCATAAAGTAGGGGAGGACAATGTATGACTTATTAAATGTTGTTGGACAGCAACCTCCATCATTCATCACCATTGTCATTTTAACTAGGACTGATGGGCGCTGTAGTTCAGCAATATTTGGAGAGCTACAGAATATATTGGCCATTTTCTGCCGTAATGCAAGGCACATTTTGAAATCTATATATTTTGCGTTTCCCAAAGAAGAATGTTTCTACTGAGCTACACTTGAAGTTAAACATACGGCCTGATGTTAATAAAGAGTATATTAAAAAGACATCCAGGTTTTGTCTAAACAAAATGCCATCATAGAAAATATTAATCTGATCCTCTGATAACAATCTTGTACACTTTCTAAATATATAAAGTGTATATGCTTATAGAAGAATCTGGTAAAAGCTGCATAAATAAAACACATAGCTTCTGTTGTGACTCAGCCGTTCTGCTGAGAGCTTTTTCGGGATACAAAATTCAGTATGCAACTGGGGCTTGTGGGAGGAGGTTTGGAGATAAAAGGACAGATGCTGCCACGCCCCAGTCGCTGGAGTCAACGTTCCTTCGTGTGTTCCGTGTCTGGTACAATATTGCTTACTTATTACTCATGATTATGCCGTTACATTGGATAAATGCTTTGGTGTTTTCATGTAATCTGATCCGTGGAGACGGTGGAAGAAGGGCTGCGTTTGTAGAGCTTTTGTTTGAATTCTCATCGGAGAGTGATGTTTATGTTATTTCTGGGTTCGAAGCCAGTTTGAACTGAAAACTGATAAAGAAAAGTCCTTTTAAGTTTAATTGTCTGCGTTTGTTAACGAGTCGTCAAGGGGGGGGGGGGGTCAGAACAGCTTCTGATTTTTATATTTGATTATTCCAGAATTTAATTTGAAAACTTTTTAGAATTATGGTTTTTTTTATTGCCATAGCCTATTTGTTCCAAAATGGTTGCCTTCTCTCTGTTGATTAACATAAAATATTTTTGTGAGATACTCTCAATCTTACACGGGAAAAGACTCGAATACGCCAAGACCTGGTCGTGGTGATGGTGTGTGTGTGTATGTTTGTGTAAAAGTATTGGAAATTAATCTTGAAATAGGTTATATAATGCTCTCCAAATATTTCAACTATAAGTCCCATACACGGAAACACTTAAGGGAACTGATTAATAATATTCTACATGCTTTATCCAATAATATATAATATATTGATAGAAAACAATATAATAATCTTAATATTTGTTGCTGTTGTAGTGATTGAATGATGTAGAAATCACAAAAATGGCAAAACTCGTTGAAATGATTTGTGAATAAAACTTTGACCACAATTAGATAGATAGATAGATAGACAGACAGACAGACAGACAGACGACAAGCAGACAGACAGACAGACACATATAGATGGACAGCAGTGGCAACTGTATTTTCAATATAACCAGTTTCAGTTATCTAGTTATATATTCCATTAATTGGCTCATCATATAATAAGTAGTGTATGCTTTTGAATTACTAAATATATTAGATTTTAACAAGAAGACCTATGCAAGAATTTATATGACAATTTTCATAAATATCACTATTTATACTGAAAGGAGAGGGTGCATAGAGAAACTGCCCCACTTCAAAAATTGTATCCTTTGAACATTATGCCTAAGCAAAGTGAATTCTATAATAACAGTCATACACTGGTATTTCACAAGTGATTCAAATTGACATTTTTGATTTTCTAAATGAACCTCTCCCTAGAGCTAGAATTATAGATGAGCAGATAAACTGGACTTTTAAAGAAGCAAGCTGCTTTATGATGGTTGTTTGGTTTGAGATCAAAAACTGAAATATAATCTGGATTTAATTGTACAAATACGGATGAGTATTTTCCCCAGTGAATAAACCTGCACATCTCAAAATAAAGCTTAATGATAAATGACTACCAAGATTTTCACCCAAAAGAATGAAATATTAACTGAGGCAGTTAAAGTGAATAGAAATTTTCAGCAAAGTCTTGCAAACAGAGTTCCCACTGTCCCCCCCCCCCCAAGGAATGCAGGATATTTTTCATGAAACTTTCCTAAGCCATAATGGTCAAATGTTGCATAACAAGAAAAAATAAACACTATGTTAGCCCTTCTGTTAATTAACTTAAAAATGAGAACAAGTCAAGCCAGCTGTGTAACAGTCAATGCTTTTACAGTAATAAATTTTGACAGCAAAAATAAAGAATGCATTATCTAGGTATTGCCAAATGGATCCTGGCAGTACATAGGAACTCCACCCTTTATAAGCTTGTCAAAAAGTGTTACTGTAATCCATTGAGAGTCTCCTCCTCGGGCAAGGAAGAAAAAAATGCAAAGGGTGGCTCAAACAGGTGTGTTCAATTGTTATACTATTATTTAATCAAGGATCTCTTCTCATTAGTTTTGTATTTGACAAATTCATGCTTTGGTTCTTGCACATCATGTGATGCTAGAGTCATCAATCAACAGTCTCATTAAAAGCCAAATGTAAACAATGAGGTTGTGGAAATGTATTTTTAACACTGTATACTCCTCAGTCACAAAAGACATAATACATGACTGCTATTTCTCTTGGCACTCTCTGCTAGATTTTACCCAGATGACTATCAATTTAAGAGAAGAGAACATTAAAACTGGCTTCTCTATGGATATAAACAGTCATTGCCTCTAGCTAATATCCTCTCAAGGACCTAGTTCCTCAGGAAAACTTGTCAAAGTTTTAGACTAATGAAGTCCACAACCATTCTGCCTAAATGATGGCTACCGTTGTAAAAAATTCTGGGAAAACATGGTAACTGAACTGAAAAAAAAATCCCTACTAGTGATTTATGACAGAAAGTTTCCATGGGCAGGGGGACAATACCAATCTTGAAGTGAAAACAACAGTCTTTTGAAACTTAAAGATTATAAGACCATTTGTTATGACAGACAGGTAACATTTAACTATTCTGAATTTTGGTCTTCTGGATCCACACTTTCACAGATTTATTCTTCTGATGGAGTAAATTTCTAGCATTATAGTAACAATTCTTTTAACATTTCCACTACCTCTACAACATGCCAATGATTTTGTTATAAATCTTTTAAAATAAATGATGGGACAGTTAAATGTATGTTATGCATTTCAAATAAGCAAATTTTAACAAATTGAGAGCAATGACAAATCTCATTCCATTGGAAGATATCTGTAGAGAAAAGGAGTTCAAGATGTATGGGAATTTCAAACACACACACACACACAAAATACAATTCTGGAATAGCAGAAAAGAAACTGCACAATAATTTAGTGAGGATATGAAAACAAAGAAGATGCAGGAAATGTACAAAGAGACAGGCTGGAATTGTAGAGAAGGAATCAGGAAACCTAAAGACCAGAACGAGTTAAAATTTATAATGGATGAGATATAGAAAGGGCTTCATTAGATTTCTTTAACTAAGACAATAAAAGAAAAATTCGTTGCTCAATGAAAGTGGCAAACAATAACAAAAAGATGTGTTCCATCAGGAAACTATGAAGAAGGTAATGAAGGGTAGGACTATGTGCATGACTGATACAGATAAAGCATTGGATAATCTATTTTTTGAAGTGAATCTGAATATAAGAGACTAGATAACTTGACTCAAGGGTTTTGAAGGAATTTATTGATAGACTAGCCCAACTTTTATGTTATCTGTAAATAATGCTTATTGATGACATCACTGCTAATCAATCTGATACCAATACTGGGAAGATATTAAAGGAAAGCATAAAAAAGATTTGTTCTGTTAGGTGCCTTGATAACAATGCAGTAGTAATCAGCATTGATTATTATTGCCAGCCTAATCTTAACTCTTTTCTAAAAAAAAAAAAAAGTTCTTATATTTTGGGAAAGCTATAGACAAAATGGCATAATAATTTAGTGGATTCCAAATTCAAAAACTATATTCAAAAAGTGTCTGTCAATGGTTCTTCAGCATATTACAGTGAGATATCAAGTGAGACACTGAAAAGTTTAGTCCCATTCTTCAGTAAGAATTGTATTTAATTGTATTGTATTTAATAGATTTATAGGCCTCCCAATCCCAAAGAATTGGATAAAGAGATTGCAGGAATATTTATCAAATTTGCTGAATCACAAAAGTAAGTGAAATAGTTAATGTCCCAGAAAAGAAATAAAATTATAAATGATCTGAAGGATTAGAGAATTGTAAGGAATGAAATTTAATACAGACAAGTGCAAGTTCTTTATTTAGGAAGCTAGAAAATGCACAGATATTAGATAGAAAATACTGGCTTGATAACAGTTTATAGCTAAAGTTTCTTGGAATAGTAATTGACTGAAAAATGAATTTTAATCAGCAATGTGACATGACTACAGAAACCACAAAGAAACAAACATCATTTCCAAACTACAGCAAGTATTAAGTCCACTTATGCAGCATTACTAAGTTTGTGACAAGTTCTTGTAACCACTGTTTAGAAGTAACCAGTTTAGAGAAAGACATAAGGAAGATTAGAGAGCTAAAAACAATGTCCTATGAAGATCAAAGCAGCTGTGGACATTTAGCTTTGAAAAGAGAAGATGAAGAAAGATATGACAGCATTCTTTAAATACCTGAAAGGATGTCACACAGAAAAAAGGTCAAGACCTGTACTCTATTGTCACAGCGTATGGGACATAGAATGAAGGATTTAAATTACAGGAAGGCAGATTCTGAATGAATCTGAATTAACATTCCTCATCACAAAAAGAGTTCAACAGTGAAACAATTACCCAAATATATGGGTTGCTACCATTACTGTTGAAGCAGAAGTTAGACAACCATCTCTTGGAGATTCTTTAATTCAGATTCCTGCTCTGAGCAATGGTTACACTCAATGGCCTAACTGGCCCAATTTAAAATTGTGATTCTCTCATTTGAGACAGAGCCAAGCAACACTTCTGAATCAAACACATTAGATACAAAGCTGTAGTTTTAAGCAGTAAGACTCAATGAATGCAATATTATTTTTGTGAAAAATATAGAATTCCAGTTGAGAATAGCTTAAAGCAGAATTCAACCTTCTTTATTATTTGCTTTGTTATATGCAAATCCCTTCATCACTCTATTTCCTTTCTATGCAGAATACAGAAGGGAAGAAATACAATAAAATATTAAAAATATAAGTAAAGGGAAAATACAAAATAAGTAAGTAAAAATACAAATAAGTAGGATTCACCAACAATCATATGTCACTGTATCTTTCTACCCTGGCAAATTGTTCATGCTTCCACTATGTTAATATATCACTTTATTGTATTTTGTTTTTTAAATTTGTCACTTTTCTCCTTTTGAGAATCCCACTTACATGTATGTAAGTATATTTTTCTTGGTCTTTCTCTTCTTCTTGTCTCATATGCTCTTATTTAATATACTTGTTCTGTAATTTGATCCTCATTCATTCTCTATATGACCTAACTACTTCTATGTATTTCTTGTTTACCAGGCACTGATCTTTGTAGCCAACCTATATTCATTCATCACCTATTAATCCCTGATATTACCACATGCAGCAAATTACTGTTTTCCCATATAAAAAGAAGGTGTCACAATTTGTTTCACTAGGAAGATGTCACAAGTAAATATATCTTTAATTAATCTATAGTTATATACATTATATCTATTCCAAAACAACAGTTGTCTATGAGTATTGGAATTAAATGAGTACTGGAATACTGTTTAATTTTTACTCTGAAAAAAATCATGTAAAAAACAAAGTAGTAATCAACTAGCATTTTATTAGCTGCATAATGTTGCATACTATACTATAGTATAGTGATGGATAACCTTTTCCGGAGTGAGTGCCCAAAACACGTGTGTGCACGAATGTGCATGCACCAAAAGCCCCAAAATGCAATGCACACACCCTGTGCTCTGCCTCCCGTGCATGCTCCCCCAACCCCTGCGCATGCGTGCACAGGTCCTCCACATGCACACCTGCCCTGTGCATGCGCACACAGGCCCCCCTACATGCCCCCACCCCCTTGTGCACAGCAGAGACCCTATAACCAGCTGACCAGCAGGAGGCGCACGGGCATGCATGGTGAAGCTGAACTAGGTCAACGGCTCAATGCCCAGAGAGAGGGGATTGCATGTCACCTCTGGCATGCATGCCATAGGTTCTCCATCATGGCTTTAGAATGACATCCTAGGGTCTTGGAAAGAATGATATGTATGATTGTATGAAGGTCAATACCAGTTAAAAGACCAGTAGCAATGCTTTCATGTTGTGGTGTATATAGTAATAATATTATTCTATGCATTTTAATATAATATATTCAACTTGCAAGTTGCCTGGTTCAGCAAATCGGTGTAACTCCCAACAGGTAACAAAGAAATTACACATAAACATTAAAAAAGATGGCAAGTGTGAAGAAGTGGAGGAGGTCTATTCTCCTTGCTGAAGGCCTGGATGAAGAGCCAGTCTTTGTGGCTATTCTTCTAAGAACAGCAGAGTAAGGGTCATCAAGATCTAGAGTTGATTTTTTAATCAAAGGAACCAAAGAGAGCACCAACTAGGCAGGGTCAAATTGTCTGGGCAGATGTTAGAAGAAAAAGATGGTCCCTCAAGTAAGCAGGCCCTATGCCAACTGTGCTCTGCTGATGACACTAGTCTGATAGCTAAAAATGAAAAGGATCTGCAAGCACCAGTAATAAGAATCAAGCAGCACGTGGAAAAATGGCACTAAGATTAAATATAAAGGAAGCTAATGACATCAGGAGCAATAACCAACTTCAGAACTGACAATGAAGATACTGGAGTGGTGATAGCTTCTGTCTTATAAATTCACCTATAATCTAGGAGAAGTGCCTTCTCTGTTATTATGATTGTTTTTGGAATGAGCTTCCCCCAGTGTTAAAATGAACTGACCTACTACTAGCTTTCCATGAAGATCTGGCTCTTCTTACTGTGCATTGGGCAAGACTGGAAATGAACCTTGTTTTGTGATATAAATAAATTAGTAGCACTATCCTCAATTTATTTATTTATATAAATATTTATACATACACACACACACACATACACACACATACATACGCACATATATACACTATATACACATGTTATATGTATGTATATAATATGTGTATATGTGTGTGTGTGTGTGTATATATAATTCAAAATTATATATATATATATATATGTGTGTGTGTGTGTATGTGTATATATATATAATTCAAAATTACAACAGCATTGAAAAAGGTGACTTTTCACCATTTTTCCCACTTACAATCATCAGCATCCCCACATGATCAAAATACAGATGCTTGGCAACTGGCATGTACTTATGACAGTTGCAGTGTCCTGGGGTCCTTTTACAACCTTCTGACAAGCAAAGTCAATGTGGCAAGCCAGATTCATTTAAACAATGTTATTAGCTTACAACTGCAGTGATTCACTTAACAACTGCGGCAAGAAGGTCATAAAGTCAGGCAAAATTTACTTAACAACTGTCTTATTTAGCAATGGAAATTTTGGGCTCAATTACACACACACAGAGTGGGTTTGTTGTTTGGTTGTTTGTGTTAATTTTGGTACAGATTTTCTTCTTAGTTTTGTACGGATACTATTTTAATTTTTCTTTTGGGGTTTTTCATTTATTTGATTATGTTGATATGCTTCCCAGAGTCACAATTTGTAAGATGGGTAGCCTATAATATATTAAAATAAATTAAAAATAAGCCCTTTCATCAATACTTTTAAGTTCTTCATAGAGGCATCTTTAGAAATGAAAAAAAAACCTGTGGAGGCTATGATCTCATGTTTTGTGCTAAAATATGCCTCTCCTCCTTGGTAAAGTGGCTGAAACCATCTGGGGGATAAAGGTTAGGAAATGATAGGGATTAATCTCATCATTTAGTCTTGTGATAAACTAGATACATATTCCACAGCTACATTTTATGTATCTTGTGGCATAACCCAAGAAATGAATAAATGTTTGTTCATCCAGAGAAAATGATTACAGAGAAAAGAAAATATATTCCGTAGCCTAATAACTATTGTTAGATGATATCATATAAATATTAAATGTTATGCTGATTACTTGCCAACAGCTTATTATGTCTGGAGAGTTTTAAAAATCTTCAAAAGCAGAATACCATGATCTAAAGTTTATGTCCTTTGTGTGTGTGTGTCTTATAAATCCCTAATATCTTTTGTTCCTCTAAAAGCTTTGTGTTTCCTTAAAAAACTTACTAAAAATCCTAGAAGAATGTTCTGTTATCTTGTGGTTTATGATGACTTACTGTAGTTATTAAGAAAACAGTAACAGAAACCCCGAATCTGTATCCTGCTTGCTATGGTCACATTTTGAAAGAAAGTTCATGTAAATGCATTAAGACCTGCACTAGAAAAAATGCTATTTAAACAGGAGATGTCAGGAACAAGATTTACAAAAAGTGTTACATGTGAACTAGAATGCTACTAAAAAATTGTTTCACATGCTAACGCCTTTTCTTAAGTACACAAAGCACAGATTGGGCTGTTAGGCACTATATTTGTCATTACCTAGCGAATTATAGTTCTCTTAATGACATTTAGAGAGAGAAAAACTAATGCATCATCAAAAATCCTAGATATGGAATTCAGTGAGAGACAGTATGATTGTTGTTAACTGTCAAATATCTCTTTTTGTATTTCCAGTATAAATGAAATGGCTCATAGCTTGCCAATTACTTGGCAGACTAGCTGGCTGGTTGGAACTTCATGTTCAGGTAGCAGTGGTTACAAAAAGCACCTGGATGTCGTAATTCAAGGCTGAATTGTGTACTATGAGAAAATAAAGCCATCAAAAGGTCTGCAATCATCACAGTCAGTAAGTTAACAGAAATAAGTAACAATAATGCAAGTAGTCTTTCACTTATGACATAATTAAGCCCAAAATTATGTTGCCTAAATGAGACATTTGTTAAGTGAATTTTGCCTCATTTTATGACTTTTCTTGCCACAGTTGTTAAGTGAATCACAGTTGATATGTTAGTACCTGGTTGTTAAGTGAACTTGGCTTCTCCATTGACTTTGCCTTGCCAGAAGGTCGCAAAAGGTGATAACATGGCTCTGAGATATAGTAAAGGTCATAAATACGAACCAGTTGCCAAGAATCTGAATGTTGATCACATGACCATGAGGATGCTGCAAAAGTCATAACTATGAAAAGCGGTCATAAGTCACATTTTTGTGCCACTGTAACTTTGAACAGTTGCTAAACAAACTGTTGTTAAGTCGAGGACTACCAGTATAACATAAAAGCATTTTTTAAAAATTTCTCCCTAAGTTTGTGGATTGGTTAGAAAGATTTATTGATGATAGCTTTATAAGCCTAATTGTATGAGCCTAACATTTAGGTAGGATCACCAATTAGTTTATCTACATTCATTTTTATCTATGTATAGATGTTTCTGTATTGTATATGTTTGTAACTTGTTGAAAAAGGGTAATAAAAATATTCAATTATCATATGCTTATAGTTAAATTTTCTAAGGAATGAAAAAAATGATGTTCATTTTGTCAGATTGAAAACAGACAGCATTACTATATAAATAGATGACATATATTTCAAGGCTAATACATGAAAAAAACCTTGTACTAGTGACGGCAGTATGATTTAGTTGGATGAATAAGATGCTTAGTGCATTACTGGTCAAACAATGTTTCTACTGTACATCCAGGATAACAATAATCTTAAATAGGAACACACCTATTATTGCAAAATCCTAACTAAGTATTTCATTACTTGTAAATGTCATTCTCAATTAATAAAGTAACAGATAACCACTTCACTTTTGTGTATGTGGCTTGTGACTATATTTGTATATTGAAACGCTGGCATTTTAGAGAACTTTATCACTTTATTTGCTCATCAGTTTGCATGAAATAAATCTCCATAGTAGTTATTTATTTATTAATAGTTGATCACAGTCAGCCAGTGGATTCAGAATTTTTATCCATCTATTGAGTCCTTCCCAAGGACCTAGGACAGTCAAATATAAAAGTTTAACGATGTTAAAGATATTGTCGCTTCTGAGTTTGCAACTGATTGGTGGTGATTTATCAATTATGATGGTGTTCGAGTGGTTGCTCCATTTGTTTTGAGATTGCACCCAAGGCTCCTATTACTATTGGTACTATTTTTGCTTCTGCCACAGTCATTCTATTTCTATTTGCGGTCTTTGTAGTTTTGTGATCTCCAGTTCTTTTCTCTCCTCTTCTGCTATTTCCAGGTCTTGCCATGTCCACTATCCAGACTTTCTTATTGTAGGTCTGGTGTGTTATTGGGCAGGTGCCTATCTGTTTGAATTCAAAAGTCCCAGAATACTTTAGCTTCTTCAATTTCTATTACGGTTGCTGATTTTATGATCCATCAGTTCTTGCCTGAGGGCAAATGGTATTCTTGCAGATCATCCAATACACCATTGTTGCTACTTTGTCATGCTGTGGTTTGTAGTCAGTCTGTACAATTTCCTTGCAGTTGCTAACCAGTTGTCTTTGGTTTCTGTGCAAAGGTGGCACCTGCCGCCTGTTGCTGTTCTTCTTCAATTCTGGCTTTGTATGAATTTGTTCTTGATCTGGTACAGCCAGAATTAGCCCCTTTGTCTCTTTCTTTAACTTTCCTGCTCTTAGTCATTGCCAGGTCTTCTTGTTATCTGCTTTGCCTGTGTGTGTGTGTGTGTGTGTGTGTGTGTGTGTGTGTGTGTGTGTGTGTGTTATTTCAGTTTGCTTGATATTGTCAGATTAAAGAATGTCCAGGTATTTATAGTGATCTTCTTCAGTCAGACTCTTGATGTTATTTTTCCATAGGGCATCTTGATTCCTTCAATTTTCACTATTTTTCTTCTGCTGATGGCAAGTTGGCACCTTTGTCTACTCCAAAGTTCATATATTACAGTGTTGAGCATTGGTTCTATTTGAGGTATAAGAAGGTGGGGTAGCCTGGCAGGTGTTTTTGATGTTTGATAGCCATGACTGTTCAGTATTGTTGACAGGTGCACTGAATCATTGCAACAGTGCCAATTGTGAGTATCCTTGAAAGATCCCTCTCTTGATATTGATATCCTCACATTGATCGGCAATTGCCTATTCCATTGTACATTGATCTTTGCACAAAACTCCTGATGTGTATACTGAGTTCTGTTATTTTTAGGCATTTTTATTATCTAATCATATGGCAGGGATCAAATGCTTCTTGTAATTAATCCGAGCCAATGAATTCATGTTGGTTTTCAGTCCAAGCTGGTCTTCCTTCTTTTGCAATTTTATAAAATCATTTTGTCAGTTAGAAGCTTCTCTTTCTGTCCAGGTTGAAAGACTGTTTTCAACTAGATGCAGTTGCATCAGCTACTATCTCAGTTAGCAATTTGAAAGGTAATTGGCCTGTAGTTACCTGGGGCTGTCTCTTTTGTTAAATCTATCATTATACCAAATATGTTCTTCCAAATGTTGTTCAATTTTCAAATTCGCCTTCTTATAGTTTGCTCTTAATTGCTTGGCAATGAGTGTATGTAGACCAGCCAGATGTTTCAACCAAAAACCATACAGTTTATCTTCGCCTGATGCTGACCAATTGTTTATCTTCCCTACCCTTTTCTTTACCTTTTCTGCTGGTATTACAAATTCTTACATTTCAGCTTTTTAAAAAATTCATATCCACCTCCTTTATGCAAGCCGCTTTTTTTTTTTGTATTTTGGGGAGGGTTGTCTCACAGCTTGCTCAGAATTGCAGTGTTTCTTCTTTGTCCAGTGTTGATTGTTTCATTACAGTTTCTTCACTGAGGATTGGTAGAATCATTTCTGATTCAACCGAATGGGAGATTCTGCTATAGTGTGCAATTCATGCTTTTTATTTGCTGAACTTCTTGGCTACTGCTGTTATTTGGTTTTATATTTCTAGTGCTTCCTTGATTTCCTTTCCTCTAGATCAGTGGTTCCCAAACTTGGCAACTTTAAGACTTGTGGACTTCAACTCCCAGAGTTCCCCAGCCAGAAGAGCTAGCTGGAGAATTCTGGGAGTTGAAGTCCACAAGTCTTAAAGTTCCCAAGTTTGGGAACCACTGCTCTAGATAATACTTCTTAATCAGATATTCTTTGGTCTTCTTCTCTTTTATTTGTTCTAGCTTGCTTGCATCTGATCTTAGGATGCAGATCTTATTTTCAATCCTATCTTCCATTTTGGTGTACACAGGCTTTTTTGGTTTTTACTGATTTTGCATCGGAGATATTCAGTTATATAACTGCTATAATGTATAGCAGATTTGTGAATTTGTTTCTTGCTGTAAGCTGGTGCTTATATTTCATATTACAGTATTTTAATATTTATGCTAGCTAACAAGCTTCAATGCAGGCAACAGTATTCTGCTGTTTTTGTGCTGTTCTAGATGCTAAATTTTTTTGTTTCAATTTCTTTTGCTATTTACTTAAGAGGGTTTTGTTCTTTCCAAGGAGAAGGCTGAGAAAACAGTGATTTGTTCAGGAATGAGAATGAATGAATAGCTATGCTAGTTTCACCTACTACCAACTCCCCTTGGTTTTCCTCTACAATGTGAGTTACTTCTGGTGAGGCTTCAGTTTCTTTGCCCTGGGTAGATCTTCTGCAATTCTTCCAATTCTACTTCTGTGAATATTTTATTTTGTATTCTAAATCAATGCTGATTTGCTAACCTCTGTTCTACTATTTCTAATTCTAAATGTTGTTCTTTCCAGAACTGTGCATTCTCTTCAGAAATCCTCTTCTCATTGGGACTTGATTTATAATAACAGTTTATTTAATCTTTCAATAACACTCTTTGTTTTCAGTTTTTGTATATTTGCAATGGGTAAACAACTTTCCTTCTAGAAGACCTACACTTGGTGGCCCTGGTTGCTTAGCCAACAGTCCTGAGTCCTGTAATCCATTTCTCATCAGATATCCAGGAACTCCAATATCTAGTGCATTGTTGACCAGGCAATGGTCAATCTTGTATGGGGTTCTGTAAATTATGTCTCACCTTATTGTTAATAGGTAGTAGTAAGAAGCAGTTACATTTAATTGTAGATGCTGAATTAGTAAGGCAATTACCCTAGTAACACATACTTAATTGGTAAAGCATATTTTTCCCATTTAAAAAAAAAATGCCAAAAAACAGCAATGCTCGTTAAAACAATTACTGTTAAACAAGTTTTCATTCAAAGAATATGTTAAATTCCTAGTTAGTATTTTCACAAAATTGTTCACTACAATAAATGTAAAGTTTCCTAACACTGTTTTAGAAATTCTTTCCTTCCTGCAAGGATTGCCCATTTTTTGCAATATTCAAAAACAGTATTTACAACTGATTTGAAAGACTGTGAAAGTTAGAGGTATTTTATTCCACAGAATGTGTGATCAGTTCCTTAAATTTCACTATATTCAAATTTGATATTTTACGTCATAAATATGGAGACATTGCAGAAGAGGTAAATGTGAATATTGATCTCATTTTACTTATGTCTCAAATCTTACATGGAGGCAGAGCAGTATTCTTAGAATGATCTGATAGATAGCATTCCTATTCTGATGGACAGAATAAATTATTTTGTTATTGTGAGTTTCTTTCACTCTTATAGGAACAACCTTCCAAACCTCTTTTTCAAACAAACATTAAAAATGACGCCATTCTATTTTTCTTAATATTAATTAAACCATATGCAATTAATACTGAATTAATACTAATACAGGTAACAGCATAAATATAGAATCTAGCATTTTTAATTGTCTAGGAAGGCCCTTACTCTAAATTCAATAGCTGTCTGTAGTGATGTCCAGGGCTCACCTCATCCTTTATGTCTTCTTGCTGCTGTGCACTGAAGATCTCCATTGCAGCCATCAGCCTCATCATTAACTCATCCACTGTTGTGTTTCCTAGCAACAAAGAAGGACAGTTTAACTTCATAATATTTAAGTTATTTTACAAACTCAACAAGTCATTTTACAAATAATCCAAAAATAATACCTTAGATTTTTTTTCATAAAGAAAATGCAATTAATTTTATTTTAGTGTCATTTAATTTATATTTTAAAGTTTCTGAAGTTTCCAATTGTAAATGTGAATCTAAATGAAAAAATAGATTAATTATAATTTCTATTTCAACTTCATATCAGCAATATAACCAGGTCATGATCTCAAACTAGAGATAAATAAGGAAGGAAGAGGGAAATTTTATTCTTAAACATTTTTTCAAACTGCCATAGATATTATCACAGGATCTTTTGACATATCTATTGATATTTCTGTGTTGAATTTAAATATTAACATTTACAATGAATAGCCCTGAGATTACCCTCTGCCATTCATTGATTCAAAGATGGTAACATATATAATGATGAAGAGCAGCCCATTTCCCCCTTAATTGGACACTATTTGTTGGGTTATTACTTCTTGGTTGCATTGCTAATGTACGATATTTGAAATACATAAGAGATTTCACAGCTCTATTCACTGCATACGAATCTTGGTTTCAACCTCTGCAATACTTTTCACAGTGATGTTAATTCCATCAGTATAGCAATATCCAGATTTCAGTGGAGAATATGGAAGTACATTACTACTAAGTTTCAACATTCCAGTGCTAGAAAAGTAGTCTAAAATTTAAGTGAGTTGTAAGTAAGTATCAAGAAATCAAGGGAAAACTGTGAACATTATATCATAAACATCAAGTAACTCATTGAATATGACTCTAGTTTTTTCCTGCAACTATTTCTGGATTATTTTAGAGTTTCAATATAGGGATGGTAAAGGTCCTTCAGGCACATCTTTTAAAAAATCAATGAATATCAATTCATATAGCTATAAATACTCATACAGTTATTTTTATAAGACTGAGATAAATTACAAAAGGTTAGTATTCCCCACTCTCTGTGTGTGCTTTCTTTCTAATGGGAGCAAGGGAGAGAAAGAGAAAGAGAGAAGGAGGAAATTTGCCCGCTTCGGGCAAATTGGTTATTAAATTATCCATTCTGCTATCAAAGTGGATCCCGGGTGCTGCACTGCAATGGAGAAACGGGCAACGGAACAGCCAGTGTGAGGGAAGGAGAAGGGCGCTTTCCCTCTTTCTTCTCCCTGCTCTTCCGCCTTCCATCATGCTGGCTGCTCCATTGCCCGTTTCTCCATTGCAGCGCAACATCCAGGATCCACTTTGATAGTGGGGGGGGGGGGGAAGATAATTTAACAACTGGTTCGTCCAGGGTCATGTTTGCTGTCACAGGAGGCTCGTCTGGCAGATCTGGAAGACAGGGATGGGCCAAGCTTCTCACAACAGTTAACCTGACCCAGGGCGAACCGTTGTTAAATTATTTGAATTCCACCATTGGAAGGGTTGGGGGGAATAAGTTTGGGAGGTGAAGTTCCTTACTCACACTCAAGTTACTAGAACAAGGGGTTAGGTTTTTGAATGTGACGTAGTAACTTCTCCAGGTAACTAAGATTCATCCTGAGACCTACTTCTAAAAACCAGCTAGAACATTTGCCAATTTTTTTCCACTTTTTTTGTTGAGTAACATCATAAGGTGTAAACTTTCCAAGATTGAAGCTGAACATTTTTATCACTGATTTTCAAACACTATCGTGCTATATTAGTTTTGATCAGATACACATAGTTGTTGCAAATGTATATAAGATAAATTCACAAATTTTTCATTTTATCTACAAATACTTTGTTAATGTAAGAATATAAACTATATTCCAGGAGAATTTATACACTTGACTACTAGTGTAATAGATACAAATTCAGTTGAAAGTTTCAATACAAAACATGCATCAAACAGAATACATGGACTATACCTTGTATTACATTCAACACCTCATTTGATGATCGTTTTCCCATAATAATAAGGAACAATGGAAACTGATCTGTCTTCTGAGTGCGAATAGTTTGAGCTACAACACTGCCAAAGTGTCTTGTGCACATTGTTAGAAACCTGAAAAATAGAACAGTTTGCATTACTAAAAAGTATCATATTCATTTAATTTCCAAAATATATATGCATGTCATATAACTTTTATAATTTCACAGCAAAAATATATGCAGTACATTGTACCTTATTTTCAGGAAAATACAGGACTTTATATGTGGTTAACAGTAGCCCCATTTTTTTCTCTTTTTATACTGTGAACAATTTTCCGCGGACTCTTGCAATCTTATTATTTTCCATAGGGAACATCCACTTCCACCCTCTCTTTTTCTTCTATGCTGCAACGTACCTATTTCTATTAAACCTACTATCTTCTTTATATTTTTCTCTTATCTAAATTTCTTTACATTCTTTTGCGCAACATTCATAGCTCTGTATCAATTCTGCTCCCAGATTTAATAGTTAGAAACAACTGAGACCTAGTGGTTTAGTATGATCCTTCTGTCAATTCTTAAGTTATATAGCTGAAAACCTCGACTTTCAAAAGATAGAAGAAAACAAACTAGAACTCTAACATAAGGAAAACAAAATTAGTCAATTCATGAGAAAATTCTACAGCATATCATAAAACTATTAATAGGTGACCAACTTGAAAACAATATATATTAGATGCAAATCATCTAGAGATTATTCGATTATTATATTTATAAAAAAATAAGACTTTCCAAACTAAAGTCATCCCTTTTTTATTTGGTAACTTTCTCAGTAGACTGTGCAAATACTATATACATATCTTGTTTTCAATTATGCTTTGATAGAGCACCCCATTCTGATGGGATAACCACAAAATGATTATCATATCTGCACTTGACATAAAACAGGGCAGGTCAGCTGCTATTTTAGAAGATTGAAAACAAAATTCAGGATCTTGGTAGGTTAGAGGGATGAGCTGAAAACAACCGAACAAAATTTAATAGAGATAAATGCTAAAGTTATACACTCAGGAAAGAGAAAAATGCAGAAATATAGAAATGGGAATTCCTGGATATTAAAAATAACTTGGATCACAAACTGAAGATGAATTAGTGATGTGATGTAGCTGCTAAAGGAGAAGAAATTTTATGTTATGCCATTGTACCAGCTTCCAAATATGCAAAGTATACATTATTTTGCAATGATTACTATACAATGCCTCAACATTTCTGGGTAACAGATTTGTAAGATTATTCAGGAAAACTGGAAGAAATGCAAAGAAATACAATGAGATTGGTTTTATGAAGAGACAGAGAGAGAAAGACTGAGAACTGAGAAAAGATGGCTTGAGGGAAATTTTCAGTTTATAGTAAAGAAGGTGAAAACCTGTTCTTCATCATTCCAGGGAGCAGGATACTGAATAATGGGTAGTCCTCGTCTTACAACTACAATTGAGTCCAAACTTTATGTTGCTATGTGAGAAATTTGTGAGTTTTATGACTTCTTGCCATATTTGTTAAGTGAATCACTGCAGTTGTTAAATTAGTTCCAGGGTTATTAAGTGAATCTGGCTTCCCCATTGACATTGCTTGTCAGAAGGTTGCAAAAGGGAATCACATGACCTGGGACACTGCAACTGTTATAAATATGAACCACCTGTCAAGCTTCTGAATGTAAATCATGTGACCATGGGACTGCTGCAATGGTCATAAATGTGAAAAATGGTCATGTCATTTTTTTCAGTGCCGTTGTAACTTTGAACGGGCACTAAATGAACTGTTGTAAATTGAGGACTACCTGTATTAAGTTATAGATATTGGTAAATGAAACAAAAGAAAAAAGAAAAAAACTTCTAATGGTAAAAGCAACATGAAACTCAGATTAATGAAGGAAGTAATTCCCGTTCCTAATTAGAATGTCAGGAATGCTTTAATTTGGATCCCTGCACCAATTAGAGGGTTGGACTTGATGGCCCAAATGGCTCTAAGTTTCTATGCACTTGGAAAATTAATGGGATAGAGATAGATGAATAATATTTCATTGGCTTCTTGCACTGTTTTCTTTATTATCTACCTCTGCATTAACAAAAAATACAAAATGCTCTCAATGTCTTTTCTGGTTTATTCCTAAAATACAAATCATAAGAGATGGAGGACAGTAATCAAAACAACAGATCCATATTATTAGGAATGAATACACACACACACACACACATACACACACACATGCTGGTCTTGTTGTATTCGGGTCTTTTCCCGTGTAAGATTGAGATTGTCTTGGCAACGTTTCAGCGAGGTCTTCAGGCTGGGTTTTGGGCTTAAACTCTGATCACACTTTAAGCCCACTTGAAGATGGCGAGTGAGACCTCGCTGAAACGTTGCCAAGACAATCTCAATCTTACATGGGAAAAGACCTGAATACAACAAGATCAGCATACCTACACCCATCAAAATCTACACACACACACACACACACACACGAACACACACACCTCCTTTTACTCAGGCAACAACCCTCCACTATTCTGTTTATTCCTAACTCTGAATCCCACACTTTACTACTGTAACAGGAATAGTAACAATACAGAAATCAGTTGGTATTTCAATAAATTAAGATGACCCCACTAAATTCAAATGCGTATTTCTTTATAAGCAAAAGCAAAATGATACTACACTGGAGAAAAGCACATGGCTAAAAGCAAAGCTTAATTTGGAATCTTCAGATGTTGAACAGAATGCATCATCATGCCATCTTCTCAGATGACTCATTTTGAAAGGAGGACAAAAATCACTAAACTCATAGATGCCAATTCTAGCATTAACGATTGTGTGATTCTTGAATCCACTTTTCAAACTCCAGTTTAAATTATCTGTGCAACTCCCATGCCCAAGGACGTGGCACTGGCACGGAGTTAAATTTCAAAAGGCCAAAAGCCAAAGCTAAAATAGTTTGGATTAAAAAAAACTAATATATTAAGGATTATTACTGTATGGCCCTAGAACCTGAGTAAGACTATAAATAGGGACTTGACTGAGGGATAAAAACTTGAAACCTTTAGTATAAAGTTTTTCCTTCCTACATAGGAAGTAATATCATTTTTGGTAAGATATACTTAAATCTTTAGGCACTTTGACACCTGTTACAAAAAAAGCCTTATAAGAATCAAATGGAGATTAAAACCATTACCATATTTTACTTTTTATTCTTTACAATGCAAGAGGAACTTTTTGCTCTCCTCTAAGGTATAATGAGACAGATATGAGGAATTTGAAGTCCATAAGAACAGGTACTGAAGATTGAACTCTTTGGCAAGAATCAATACCATAACATTTCAGAAGTTCATTGTAACAAAACACACACATACACACACCCCACACAGACCAAAAGTTGTAGATGAACAGCTTGCATATAGAAATATGTTAATATAACTTTCAATAATTAATTAGTGAAAGAAGTAATACATATCAAGGAGTCATGTTTTTGAAGATTGTGCTAGTTCCCTTCACTTTCATACTTACTAGTATGTTCTAAAAACACTAATTCTAAGCTTTTGACAAAAAAGCTTTCATCCATTATCATACTGAAGTCTGACATTAGTATTCTTAACACGATCTTGAATAAATGAAAAAACTGATAAAGCTTTTCACTTCCATTAGAGGACTGTTTGAAATTAGCATTTCTTTCAAGAGAAAAGGGTAGCTTATGATATGTTTTCAGATCTGATGGTAAAAAGTAAATGTCATAATAATAATGAATTATGAAAGACCAAATGCAAATATAGAATGCTTTAATAAGATCCAATTTAATAAAGTCTGTAAAAATAATGGACTTTTAATAACACAGGTCACAAAAGGCAAAACAGTGGAAATTCTGAGGACTAGCCACTAGCAGAGGCTTATTAATTCTTAATTATGTTCATGAAAGGCAACTAAAAGTCTGTATTTTCTTATGCCTTAGGATAATATTTTAGGTAACAACTGATCTGAAAACTACCTGATGAGCATAAGCCTTTTTGTCCCATGCTTTAGAAGGTAAATCTATCTGAAAAGACAACTGGCATTAAAAAGTCACAGGCTGAAAAGCATTTGATATCAACATCCAAAACAGAATCACAACACTTAATTTTCATATTATTAATTTAAAAAATCCATGCTTCAGAAATCTAGAATGATAAATAAAAATCCTTGATTCCAAAGTGAGCATGATTCTGAGAACTATTAAAGTTTGAGGACAAAATTGAGTCAATTTTGTCCTCAATATTTTATTTAAATAAAGCCAATAACACAAAATTGAGTCATTTTTGTGTTATTGGCTTTATTTAAATAAAATGTCTCAATATGGAAATTACTTTTTAGAAAATAATCAGATGTGATTAACAAGTAGTTCAAAAGTTTAAGAGTAATTATAAGATGATGTCCTACATGTGCTAGTTGGCCATTTCTAGTTGGTTTTTGGACTCCTGGATTTCCAGACATATAATTCTGTTTTCTCTGTCACGACCACTACTACTTATTACTATTCTAGAGACACCACCTCAACCACCCAGACCTCTGCCTCCCTTTACTATACTATCTGGGACAGAAGAGAAGACAAACTATTTCATCTGCATCCCCTTGTCATCGACTTGACCCTTGTGTCCCTACCCCACAAACCAGAGACCTTACTTGCACAATTTTAACATCAATCTTAATATTTGCGCACCCCCCTTTTTTTTCTCTGTATGTGGAATATATGTGCATGCCTGTGAATGAATGAACCCACCTTCTTTTAAATTAGTATAATTATTTTTATTATATTGTTGTATCTTTTAAACTGCTGTGGGGTATGTTTGCGGAGAATGCTTGGTTGACACGTATGAGGGGATTGAGAGTGCGGCCTGGAGCCCCCTCCACTGAGTGCAGTAGCAGAAGTGGATGGGGGCCTGGATCCGCCTCTCGTCCCAGAATGTATGATATGAATGGCCTGCCGGGGAGAATGGAGGCTACGGGAGGGGAAGAGGGGTCTACGGGTGTGGGGATGGGCCGGTGCATCCCGGTCGTAGTTGGGAGAGGCAGGTTTGACAGGAGTTACAGGGCTAGCCATTACCGGGGAAGGTTGGTTCGCTACGTCACAGCGATCCCTCCTTCCGGCCCTGATAGCTCTACTCCAGGACCAGATGGCGAGAGTTGTCAGGGCCCTGGTCTCAGGCTGCTGTTGCTAAATGCCAGGTGTGTGGTTCATAAAGCTCCCCTCGTCCGGGACCTAATATTAGACGAGGGGGCAGACCTGGCATGTATTACTGAAACCTGGCTGGGCCATGAGGGAGGAGTCCCCCTCACTGAAATGTGCCCAGAAGGGTTTCAGGTGCTCCACCAGCCGCAACACCAGGGAAGGGGTGGGGGAGTGGCAGTCATCATCCGAGAGTCACTAGTCCCTCGTAGGATCCCTGCTCCGGAGACTGTCGGATGTGAGTCCCTTCTGGTGAAGTTGGACCTTGGGGGTCAAGTGGGTCTGTTTCTAATGTACCTACCTCCCAACTGCGTTACAACAGCCCTACCTGTGCTCCTTGAGTCAGTAGCCGAACTGGCGGTTGAGTTCCCCAGGCCATGCCTCCATCCTGGTACTCCTTGACCTCTCAGCGGCTTTCGATACCATCGACCATGGTATCCTTCTGCGACGACTGCGGGAGGTGGGGGTGGGAGGCACTGTTTTACGGTGGTTCTCCTCTTACCTCTCGGACAGGTCGCAGTCGGTGTTAGTCGGAGGGCAGAGATCGACCCCTAGGCCCCTAACATATGGGGTGCCGCAGGGTTCGGTCCTGTCCCCCCTACTTTTTAATATCTACATGAAACCGCTGGGCGAGATCATTCGGCGGCACGGGATAAAATACCACCAATATGCGGACGATACACAGTTGTATCTGTCCGCCCCGTGCCAACTCAATGAAGCGGTGGACGTGATGAGCCAGGGCCTTGAGGCTGTTAGAGGCTGCATGAGGGTTAACAAGCTTGTGCTCAATCCAGATAAGACCGAGTGGCTGTTGTGCTTCCCTCCCACTAATTTGCCAGTGTTCCATCTCTCAGGCTGGGGGGTCAAATACTACGCCCCTCAGACAGGTCCGCACTTGGGAGTCCTCCTGGACCCACAGCTGACTTTGAACACCATTTGTCAGCTGTGACCAGGGGGGCATTTGCCCAGGTTCGCCTGGTACACCAGTTGCGCCCTACCTGAAACCGGGAGGCTCTCACAACAGTCACTCGTGCCTTGTGACCTCTAGGCTGGGAGTACTGCAATGTGCTCTACATGGGGATGCCCTTGAAGAGTATCCGCGACTTCAGCTAGTTCAGAATGCGGCCGGCGCGAGCGATTGTGGGTGCACCTCGTTTCACCCACATAACACCTATCCTCCGCGAGCTGCACTGGCTACCTGTCGATCTCCGGGTACGCTTCAAGGTGCTATTTGTCACCTACAAAGCCCTTCATGGTAGTGGATCTGGGTACTTGAGAGACCGCCTACTGCCAATTACCTCCTCTCGACCAATCAGATCCCATAGATTAGGCCTCCTCCGAGTTCCATCGGCCGGTCAGTGTCGACTGGCTACCACGCGGAGGAGAGCCTTCTCGGTGGCAGCTCCGACCCTATGGAATGATCTCCCCGTGGAGATTCGTACCCTCACCACCCTCCAGACCTTCCGCATAGCCCTCAAAACCTGGCTGTCCCGACAGGCCTGGGACTAAAGACTTCAACCCACCCGAATTGTATGAATGTTGTGTTTTTAACGATGTACTGTCTTATGTGTTTAATTTGTATGTCCTCCCTTCCTTTTGAACTGTAAGCCGCCCTGAGTCCCCCCAGGGAAAAGGGCGGCATATAAATAAAACTACTTACCTACCTACCTACTTATAGTGCTGGGGGATTTCAACCTGCTGTTGCTCGGCGAACACTCTGATGGAGCACAGGAGTTCATGGCTTCCATGACAGCCATGGACTTGACCCAGGTAATTCAGGGTCCGACTCATACTCGACCTCGTGTTTCTCTCGGAGTAGTGGAGATGTGATCTAGATTTGAAGGGCATTGAGATCTTGCCCTTTTCATGGTCAGATCACTTCATATTGAGGCTTGACTTTCGGAAACCAATCCCCCACTGTAGGGAGGGGGAACCGATTAGGTGGTTCTGCCCCAGGCGCCTGATGGACCCTATGGGATTTCAGACGGCGCTTGGCGAGATACCTGACTCCCTGGCCCACAGTCCGGTGGAGTCCTTGGTTGCTACTTGGAATACAGTGGTGGCAGAGGCTCTAAACCGGATTGCGCCTTTACGGCCTCTCCGCGGCAGTGGATCCAGGACGGCTCCTTGGTTTACCGAGGAACTCTGGGAGATGAAGCTCCAAAAGAGATGCCTAGAGCGACGCTGGAGGGCTAGTAACTCTGAATCCGACTGAACACAATTAAGACCCTTTATTAGGACTTATCTAGTGGCGATACGGGCGGCAAAATGTGCTCATTTTTCCGCTCTTATTGCATCCGCAGAATCTCGCCCAGCCGCTCTGTTTAGGATAGCACGCTCCCTCTTGAAAGGGAGGGATGCTGGTGAGCCCTTACAGGGTAGAGCTGAGGAGTTTGTTCAGTTTCTGTCGGATAAAATCACTTGGATTCGGACGGACCTGGACTCCACTTGGACAGTACCAGCCGAGATGCCGGGGGAGGGTCTTGATCGGATTTCGTGAAGCGAGTTTCAACTTGTCGCTCCTGAGGAAGTAGACAAAGCCATGGGAGCGGTGAGTGCCTCCACCTGTTTACTGGACCCGTGTCCCTCCTGGCTGGTCTCGACCAGCAGGGAGGTGACATGTGGCTGGCTCCAGAGGATTGTTAACACCTCTCTCCAGGAGGGATCCTTCCCGCATCCCCTAAAGGATGTGGTGATGAGACCCCTCCTTAAGAAACCTTCCCTGGATCCAGCCATCTTAAACAACTATCGTCCAGTCTCCAACCTCCCATTCGTAGGGAAGGTTGTTGAGAAGGTGGTGGCCTTTCAACTCCGACGGACCTTGGATGAAGCAGATTATCTGGATCCCTTTCATTCGGGTTTCAGGCCTGGTTACTCCACCGAAACTGCTTTGGTCGTGCTGATCGATGATCTCTGGCGGGCCAGGGATAGAGGATATTCCTCTATCCTAGTGCTTCTTGACCTCTCAGCGGCCTTCGATACCATCGACCATGGTATCCTTTTGCGGTGTTTACGGGAAGTGGGAGTGGGAGGCACCATTTTACGGTGGTTCTCCTCCTACCTCTCGGAAAGGTCGCAGTCGGTGTTGGTTGGAGGAAAGAGATCGACTCATAAGCTCCTGAAATATGGGGTGCCGCAGGGTTCGGTCCTGTCCCCCCTCCTATTTAATATCTACATGAAGCCACTGGGTGAGATCATACGCTGGCATGGGATCAAATATCATCAGTATGAGGACGATACTCAATTGTATCTGTTCGCCCCGTGCAACTCAGCGAAGCAGTGGAAGTGATGTGCCAGTGCCTGGAGGCTGTCAGGGTCTGGATGGGAGCGAACAAGCTTGCACTCAATCCAGACAAGACCGAGTGGCTATCGATGTTGCCTCCCAAGGATAGTCCAGACATTCCACCTCTTAGCCTGGGGGGCGAAATTATACATCCCTCAGAAAGGGCCCGCAATTTGGGTGTCCTCCTGGACCCGCAGCTGACGTTAGAACACCATCTGTCAGCTGTGACCAGGGGGGCTTTTGCCCAGGTTCGCCTGGTGTACCAGTTGTGGCCCTATCTGGACCGGGAGGCACTTCGAATGGTCACTCATGCCCTCATCACCTCAAGAATGGATTACTGCAATGCGCTCTACATGGGGCTGCCCCTGAAGAGTGTTCAAAGACTACAGTTGGTCCAGAATGCAGCCGCGTGAGCGATACTGGGTGTACCTAGATACACCCATGTTACACCCATCCTCCACGAGCTGCACTGGCTCCCTATTAGTCTCCGAACGCGCTTCAAGGTGCTAGTCATTATTTTTAAAGCCCTACATGGTTTAGGACCTGGCTACCTGACAGACCGCCTCCTGCCACATACCTCCCAACGACCAACAAGATCTCACAGGTTGGGCCTCCTCCAGGTGCCGTCGACCAGACAATGCCGGCTGGCAGCCCCCCGGGGGAGGGCCTTCTCTGTAGCTGTGCCGACCCTGTGAAACGATCTACCCATAGAGATCCGGACCCTTACCACTCTCCCGGCCTTCCGTAAAGCCACTTAGACCTGGCTGTTCTGGCAGGCCTGGGGCTGTTGATCAATGTCCAGCCCCACTTAGACTGAATGGATGTTGTGTAATTTTAACAATTGTATTTTTTTACTTTTAAATTTTTAAATGCTTTTTTATCTGTCTGTAAGCCGCCCAGAGTCCCAAGAGAGTGGGCGGCATACAAATTTTATTAAATTGAAATTGAAAATTGAAATTTCTGCTATGTGAGATGAAAGGTCTTCTGATTTTATTGAGAAATATTTAGCAAGTTCACTTCCAAGTCTACAGTGAGACAGACTCTGGAAGCTTTGTGCCATCCACAATGGATTTGTGTCACCCTTATTTTGATTTCTCAGGAAATTATCTCAAGAAGTCATCCTGGTCGAACCAATTGCTAAGTTATATATGCCATGCTCAGTAGACTATTTAGATAAATTATATGATTTATACTCAAAAAGAAACTTTAAATTTTAGAGAAGTTTGAAAATACCTATTTGATATGGCCAAATCCAATTTAGCAGACCAAATATTTGAAGAAGTGCCCTAGTGCTCTTTAAACATGAGCCAAGAAATGGTGAAATTTATTTCTATACCTATTTATGGCAAATTTACTGTAGAGTTTTTCCAAAGTAAAAGAATACTTGTTGAATATTAAATTTATCTAACATCTATTTAATATGATTAATTTTATACTGTGCAAAGTCAATATCTCATTAAAATGTGAATAAAGGAATAACATTTTATGCTTTTAATATTTAATTTTTAAATGTAGAACTGGATGCTATGTTTTATTTATTCATGACATGACTATCTTAGCCAATTCTACATGCCATCCACTTAGTCCTGCATTTCTTTGAAGACAATTGTTATTTTTTACTGGGTTCTTGGAACATTTCTTGCTACATCCTTCTATGTATAATAACTGCTCAGAAGCACCCGATCTTTGGTTAGAAGCTTCTTTAAAAATGCTTAAATTTCCATTATTTGGAATTTGTCACCAAAGTCATGCTTTATCAGATAACTTGCAGAGCAGCTTCAACCAAATCTGATGGGTTAGAATAACATAAGGCTGTTCATCTACATAAGTGAAGCAAAGGTTAGTTTATATATTATTTTTATTCACAGTTACCATTTGATGGTAGTAAACCATCATGCCCCAGGTTTGAAGGCCCCTATCTCCTGGTAAAACATATTCAAAACTTACAGCAAGCTATCATCTCAAAGCATACTAGGCAATGTCCTTATTCAATGGACATCGCCTTACTAACAATTCATGCATTATTGGAAGAGAGGTTATATGAAGAGATAATCACCTTCTATCCTGCCCCTTTGTTCTTAATGTTTTGCTACTGGGAAACCATTCACAAGTATAATTCTCAACAACACTACTCAGTCATTATGACTAGATGACAAACAGATATGATCAGTTTATGAACCTGTTGTGAAACTCTCTTCTAATAAAGTCATTAGATGCTGCCCTTGCCATGATCCTTCTAAAAGCTTCTGAAGTTACAAGAACACACAGCACTGTTTGTGGAAACAATTGCTGATTGCAGAATGCAAACCTTGAGTTTAACCATGCTGCAAATTGATCTTGATATTCTGTTAAGACCACAGCTAAAATCAAAAGCAAAGGAGAAAAGGAGAAAATGAGCAGGTCGTATATAATCAAGAAACAGGATGATCCCCTTCTTTGCTTCCTCTTCAAAATAAGACATACACAAACTTGCCTGCCATTGGTGTATCTTTCTTATTTAAGACAAACATTAATTAGATTCCTGACCTTAGATACTTTCCTTTCCTTTTGGAAGTAAAATGAGACAGGACTTTGAACATCTTGACAAAATAAAACTAATTCATGGCAGCTTTCTCACAAAAAGTCCAAAACAAGGATTACTATGTGAAGAACAGCAGTTTTTCCTGTACGAGGTGTTTTTATTGAATGTTTTCATTCTCTTAGAAACCTCAAGAAATGAAGCTGGATAAGTGATACTTAAAACAGCTGTTGCATGGTTTGCAGCGATCAAAGCACTGTTCTAAGACTGGGGAGATCCAGTTTTAATTTCCTATTTGATGATAGAGCTCACTGGTGAGCCCAACTTACCTCAGAAGTTACTGTTATGAGGAAAAAGTGAAGGATAATTCCACTGATATTGTCTTGAGCTTTCACAGAGAAAAAAAATAGAATGTAAGCCTAATAAACAATGAAAACCTTGCCCAGTTGTTATATTGAGTATATAAACACCAGAAACAATTAAACAAGACAATAAATGTCTCCCTCTGCCTGTGACTTCTTAAAATAGCTGTACCTTTTAGTTGCAGTTTATTAAAATATACAATTGTAGATCCAATACAAACACACAAAATAAAAAATAGGTATTTTTTATTAAATACCTATTCATGCCTAAGCATGCACACCCAGAAGAGCAATCAATTCCAGAAACTTCTAATTGTCATTGGTATATTTTAAAATGTGGCTATAATTCTAGGGACTTCCCCATTCTGGTCATTTAGTAGTTATTGCATGATTGCTACTTGAGAATGATCTGGTAGTTTATAATAAGTAGGGAGATGGTAGCTAGGGCAATTCTGAAGTACGTATGGTACTGTTTCAATTTCAGAGTCTGAGTAGATACATGAAAGCTCTTGATAAGGAACAGCATTGAATCTGCTCAAAAGTACTACTCATGGTACACTATCCAGATGTACCAATGTGAAGGCCATCCCATGAGATGAAAATAATACATTATACAAATATTTAGGAATAGTAAAGGGAGAGTGGTGAGTTCATTATAGTAGAGGTGTGAAGTATTTATATTATTTATTTGCAAATTGAGAAATAATTATTTTGCTTATGCTCTCTCCAGGTATGCCTTGGCATGTATTCATGCTATGCACAGTATTTCTCTCTCCTTACATATATTAAGGACTACAAGTGTTGATTGAAAGAAATTTAGAAATACAACATAGAATGATGCCATTCCATCAGACCATTTCTTAATAGTGAAGATATTGAGGTCTCAAGATAATCTGAAAATTATCTATGTAATTTCAACAATAATTTCAAATAACCCAAAGCATGAATTTCCATTTCAATGATTTATACTTTTAAAAATGGGGAAATCTATTTTGAATTCATTAATGATACTGGAAACAATTCTTAGGGGACTGTCACTACAAAGAAGCCTGCAGGTAATAAGAAATAGATTATGTTGTACAACTATAAGATGAAATTCCTACAATGATTTATCAAGAAAAGTATGTTAATTTTGCAGCAATACAATACATTTTAAACAAAAGACTACACTACACTGATGATAATTTGCCAGGCTAAATCTGTTAGCATTTAAAATGCAAATGACTATTTCATATATATTGCTCATTTGTTACATTGTATGTATACCTTTGTGCCAGATTAAGATGGCACAAAGGCGAAGGGAAATAGTGACAGCTGTTCCTAAATCACTTAACCTTTTTAAAAAAAATATTGCTGCAACATTGTGTAATAGTAGACTAAAAGTATTAACATTAATAGGGATGTGTGATGGCTCAGTGGTTAAAGATGCTGAGCTTGTCAGCTGGAAAGTCAGACTGGATTCGAGACCTGAGCACCATGTGATGGTATGAGCTCCCATCCTTGCCCCACACCTCCTGATAGAGCCGATAGACAGAGAATGGAAGCAGTCTGCTTCCTCCCATATCACAAGAGACCATCACGACAGAAACCCAATAAAATATAAATAGCTTGAAATAGATCTATACTAGTCTCCCTTTATTTATTTATCAGCACAAATACAACACAAATGTAACAAAGGCAACAGTAAAAAATATTGGGTTTCTGTCGTGATGGTCTCTTGTGACGAGCCGATAGACAGAGAATGGAAGCAGTCTGCTTCCTCCCATATTTGGGCATACCAGGGGTTGTGACACTAAATACATACCTACTTCCCTGGCTCAGCTGATAAGGAGGAGAACCTTGTGGCTCAGTGGTTAACACAACTGCTTAATATGTAATACAGTACAGGTTCAAATCCCAGTGAGGGTATAGCTGATGAGAGCTAAATAGCTTGAAATAGATCTATACTAGTCTCCCTTTATTTATCATAACAAATACAACATATATATATATATATGTTACAAATACAACAAATATATATGTCAGCACAAATAAACACACACACACACACACACACACACACACACACACACATATATATATATATATATATATATATATATATATATATATATATATGTGTGTGTGTGTTATCTTTATGCTGATTAAAGGGAGACTAGTATAGATCTATTTCAAGCTATTTAGCTCTCATCAGCTAGCCATACCCTTGCTGGGAATCGAACCTGTGCTCTATTGCCTCTTAGGCAGATGTGTTAACCATTGAGCTACAGAGCTCGACTCCTTATCAGCCAGGCCAGGGTGAAAGGTATATATTTAAAGTCACAACCCCTGGTATGCCCAAATATGGGAGGAAGGTCACACTTCCATTCTCTGTCCTTCGGCTCGTCACAGGAGACCATCCAGACAGAAACCCAATATTTTTTAATGTTGCCTTTTTGTTACATTTGTTATCTTTATGCTGATTAAAGGGAGACTAGTATAGATCTATTTCAAGCTATTTAGCTCTCATCAGCTAGCCATACCCTTGCTGGTAACTACTCCTGGAAACACCAAACCTGAAGTAGTCTGAAGCAGCCTGAAGATGACGAATGAGACTTCGTCGAAACGTCGCCAAGACATCTCCAATTCTACGCGGGAGAAAACCCGAACAACTAGAGACCTACATATATATATATATATATATATATATATATATATATATATATATATATATATTATACATACATACATACATACATACATGCATGCATACATACATAGACACAGGTTTTGATTAATGTTTTATTCAATTATTGAAGAACTTTAGTGAAGAATCCAAATTAATATAAAACACTTTTAAGAACACTAGTTAACTATTATAGTCAACAACAGAATTAATGAACAATAAAAAATACAGCAATAACCAACAATATACATGTTCAAATCTGAACTTGCTTCTGAAATGAAAGCAGTTCAGCAGCCAGCTCAGCCTCCAGAAGAAAGACATTGCAAACAATGGATGGAAAGGATCTCTCTTGAGACCTCATGTAATTTATAGCCTTCAATTACAGGGTGCAAAAAACAGGCTTTTCAGAAGATCTTAATATCTGGGCAAGTATATGAGTATCTAGGTTCGTTCAATTTCAGAGTCATCTTCGAAAGCATGTAGCCTTTATTTCAGTAGCATAGTGAAAATTAATGGTACCTCGAATAAGAAGATATTTTATTTTAAAAATGTGTAAATATGAACTAGACTAATTCTGATTCAAGAACTATTGGCCAGAAAGTCTAGTAAAAGACTCTGAGCTAGTATGGCCATTTTAGCTTTGAACAGCAACAATGAATCTAGGAGAAGTTTTATTTTTGATGGTTCAGACAGATTCAACCTCATCCAAAAGAGGTTGATTACTGGAATTTGGAATACTGTCCCCATATTTTAAGGATTTGGCTTTTATTGCCTTTTATCAAATATAGTAGCTTCAAGTGGACTGGAAGAAGTTTGTAGGAAGGAAGTCTTTCACATTTCTTCTTTCCAAACTATATTGAACATAAAAAAGTCAGCCTGCTATCTGAGCTGAAAGTATGTGGATTTAAATGTACAAGTTTAAATTTCAGATTTATACTGATATGTCTTTCATATATTTTATATTTTATCCATCCTTCCCTAAGCCACTTGAAGGCTCTGTAATTGAATAAAAATCTCATTATTATGTATAAATAAATAAAAATAAATATATTTTGTGTACAACAATTGTATATTCTCTTACATGAAAATAAAACCAAAAAATGTAGATTTAAGCATCTTAGTGTACTTTTCAATCAGGGTTCTAAACCTGCTGAAAATAGCAGTGGAGCCTAAGCAGGCTCTTTATTTAGTATTTCTAAAAGTGTCATAAGGAGTTAATAAGACCCAGCTGTACAAACTATTTCTGCTAAGCAGCTTCTGTTGCTTTGGTCACCACAGGTATGGCAGTAACCTGTAAACTCTTATAACTAGTGTATCAAAGTTGTGCTACTTAATAGATCTTAAGTAAAACACAACAAAGCTTTGACATGCTGCTTATTGTCAGTCATAAAAAACCCTCCCTCAGACATAGTTTTTTAGAAGAGACTATAGCACAATTTTTTGCGATTGTAAAATAAAAGAAACCAGAGAATTAAAAAGAGACTAGAACAATATAACAGCAGGTCATCAACTGAACTTAGCCATTGCAGATGGTTTACAAATAGGGTTTCCATCCACAGCAAGTTGCGGGATGAAAGGAAAGGAGGAGATTCCCTATTTCTTGTAAATGGCAATAGTATAAGATTAATCCAATCTCTTGTCCACATATTTTGTTCCATTGAAAAAAAAAACTATAGTTGCTCCATTTATACCTATCTTTGAGACTACATTTACTTTAATGATAATAAAAACAAATGAATGCCAGTTAATCTCAACCAAAATTAAAATTAAAATGCATAGGTTTGTGAAGTATTATGCAGAAACACTACATATTTTAATTTTAATTTGGAAAATTTGTTCTGTAAAGAGAGCTGACATGAAAATAAAGACTCTAAACTCTAACTCAATAACTTTTAAGCCACACAATATATATTAAATTACAGATATCATTTACAGTATGAAATTAACCTTTTAAATGAATAAAAACTAAAAGTTCACTAATCATAAAAAAATTATTATATTTATATAAAATCACAGTGTCGAGCTGTCCTAGATCGGCCAAGACACAGTTCAGGAAACATTATTAAATAATATTATGATGAAAGATGCAAAATGCATATTTCATATATTATGATGGATGTTTTGGAAAAAAAGAATTGCCAGAAGATATTTTATATACAATGAAAGGTCTTTGTATTATCTCATGGGAATATTAAAGCATTTATTATATAAAGCTTTATTATTTTGTTGAAAGTCAAATGGATCAAGTTAAATCAACTTTTAGGCCCCAAAAAAATCTTTGTGAGACTAAATTTTACTTGCTATATTGATTAAGCTATTATTTACTCTAAGATATTACTAGCTAATCACTGGTTCATTAATGTTTGTATATTTAATAGAACACTTGCATATCTATGTTAACTTGGAACCCACATATCTCCTTAAGGTGACTGAAGAGGCAATGATTTCCATGCATCTGACAGATGCCACTCTAGACAAAATTTTGCAAGTGCTTTCTTCACTAAGTCTCCACATTACAATGTTATGGATCACTACGCTCTCTTCCACAGGAAGCTGTTTCTCTCCTCTAAACCATCTGTGAACCAATTTTCTGACTATAGATGCTGATTATACTTCTTAAAAGTTCTATGGCACCAAAAGAGATTGCATCCAGGATACTCCCATTTCTTTCAAAAGTCCCTTCATTTCTCCTGTTTTCCCATCTGCTAGTTCCTGCTGAGAGATGGAAAAGATTGGTCTGGAAGAATGATGGAAGAACAGAAGGGGAAAGAAGTTGACCAGGGATGCTGTATTCTGAGAGCTTACTGCTTGAAAATAATTAATTGTTCAGTTAGGACAACTATAAATACCACCTCAAAAGTAGATCATTAAAAACATTTTTAACTGATTAACAAAAGGAGTGTATGATACATAAATGGAATTATTGGAATTACTTCAAACTTAAGAAACCATATGAATTATTTTTAAATGAAAGTATAAGCGTGATTGTATTATAAAAAGTCTTAGAATTATAAAATTCTAAAATAGTTTATCATTTTGTATTAAAAGACTTTATAATATAGTTGAAATCTCATGAAATTATTCCTCTTTTCCCCTCAGTGATTTTTCTCTCTCTCCCTTGTCGTTATGCACATTCAAATCTATTCTATAAGGTTAGCTGATGTTCTGAAAAATTGGGAAGAAGATAGTGGGGTTCCGGTGATGACATCACCGTGCTTAGAGCGGAGGAAAAGGAGCTCTCCTAACCTTTAACTCTAACTTCTTCGTTTGGGCTCATTTTTAAGCGCTGTTGATCCTGAAGGGGCCAGCAGATTAAGGGGGATATTCTGTAGACATTGGGGTGATAAGGCAAATTCCCCAGCGGATAGGAGAAACCCCCTAAACAGACAAGGAACTATCCTGCCATTTGGTTAGGACCAGAACAATGGCAACCGCATAAGAAGGAAGGAAACAGAGAGAGAAGCAGTTGAAATCAGATACTTGTTACTATTACTGACAACCCAAAGAGGAGGGCAACGCGAAATTGGCAGAGAGGGTGAGCTGGAAAGAAGAAGGCGCCAGGAAGGAGGCTGTTTCTGCAGTTCAATTTTGCCGAAAAGAAGTGGAGCAGAGACGCTGAGTTGGAAGGGACAGCCGGAATAAGTTAAAGGAATTAGCCACAGTGAGAACGAAAACCCGACATGGACAACAGGAGTGGAAAATAATATCTGCCAAAAAGATTTGGAAAGTTCAGAGAAGAGATTGTTTAACAGTCGGGTTGGTATACTGAGTTCCTTTTTTTTCTGCTCACTCTTCCTTCTGCTGCTTTGTTGAACTTATAAGTACTTGATATTTATTTGCCTTGGAGCTTGGAACAGTGTCAGAGACAATAGATAGAGGATTGTTTTGGAAGGATACCTTTGCTTCGTGGATACTAACAGTGACACTGAGGAGAGCGTGACACCTAGTGGACTGTAAATCTGAACTGTGAAGTCTGGATGCAAGAAAACTAACGGTGACATAAGCTGATTTTATATATATATATATATATATATATATATATATATATATATATATATATACATACATACATACATACATACATACATACATACATATATATATATATATATATATATATATATATATGTTATATTTATGCTGATAAATAAATAAAGGGAGACTAGTATAGATCTATTTCAAGCTATTTAGCTCTCATCAGCTAGCCATACCCAAGAATTTGGGAATTTCTGTCTGGATGGTCTCTTGTGACGAACCTAATGACAGAGAGTGGAAGTGTGACCTTCCTCCCATACTTGGGCATACCAGGGGTTGTGACTTTAAGTATATATATATATATATATATATATATATATATATATACATACATACATACATACATACATACATACATACATATACATACATACACACACACACATATATACACACACATATATATATATACACACACACACACACCACACACCACACACAAACACACACACACATACATACATAGAGAGACTAATTACTAGAATTGAATACTTATATAATTGATAAAATTGAGAGACATTTATTGGTATAAGATAATAGTGTGATATATAAATCTATGATATATATTAATTAAATTAATTAAAGACCAAAAATTAAATAATCAAATAGAATAGAATACTACATAGAAATGTTTAGGTATTGAAATGTGATATTAAGGAAGGTTAATTATTGTTGAATATTGAAATATACAATTATTTATATCATTGATATTACTGATAAAGTAGAAGTAAGGTAAAACCTATATGCAATTGTGGGCAAGGATAAATAGGGGGATAAAAAATGGCAACTTCAGTAAAATTAGTGAAAAAAACTACATCCAATGTGATTTCAGAAACACCCCCCTCCTCAAATCAAAGATCAATTGAGAGTGTGTTGGGGTTGGAGAAAGGTGAAAAGATGGCAGAAACAGCGGGACCAGCTCCAACGATGCAGAGTATGCAATCAATCCTCCAGATGATACAAGAGACATTGGCGAAAAGCCAAGAAGTGACAACTACTAATCATGAAGAGACAAGGAGGAATCATGAAGAAATGAAAAATGAAATGGGAGAATTGAAAGGAACTATCAAGAATGTAGATGATAAAATTGAAAAGATACAGAATGCCTTAGCAATCAATGAAGAGAAAATCCAGTGTATGGAAGAAAAAATAGAACAATCAGATCAGAAGATGGGAAAAATGGAATTGGAATATAAACAACTTAATAAAGAATTAGAACTATCAATAATCCAACTTGAAAATGAAAGAGCTGCATTCTACCTAAGATTCCAAAACATACCGGAAGAGAAGGAGGAAGACCTGAAAGGAAAAATGATTAATATCCTCACTGAATTTCTTCAAAAAAAGAACAAGAGTTGAGAGGAGACATCGATGAAGCTTATTGGGTGCATACTAATTATGCCAGAAGACATAGACTCCCGAGAGAAGTACATGTAAGATTTGCTAAAAAAACAAGAGATGAAGTGTACAAAAAAAAACCAGAGAAGAGACGATTACACTACAGGGAAAAGAGCTGATCACGCTTAAACAGATTTCACGGAGAATTCAGGAATAACGTAGGCAGTACCAATTTTTAACAAACTAGTTAAATAAAAATAGAATAATGTACAGATGGTTGGTACCAGAAAGGGTTCTGGTATCTTGGCAAGGAAAAAGATATAAGATAGAGAATATAGAAGAAGCACAGAAATTCTATGAAGAATACTGCAAGAGGGAAGTAGAACAAGAAGCAAAGAGGAATTAGAAAGTAGAGGTAAAGAGGAAGAAACATCAGAAGACAACGAAAGAAACAGGAGAGAAGAACAGAGGCAAGAAAGAGAGAGAGCAGAGAAGGAAGGCGTGAGAAGGAAAAGTCAGATACAAACTAGAAGTAAAAAAAACTCCAGCTAAAGATGGATCAAGAAATAACAATTATTTCAATAAACTTGAATGGACTGAATGCACCAAAAAAAAGAGCCCAGATGTTTAATAAACTTAAGAAATTGAAAGTAGATATAGCCTGTATACAGGAAGTGCATATTAAAAGGAACTTACTGGAAAACAAAAAACTAGGGAAATTATATAGAGCATTGGCAGATAAAAAAAAAAGTGGGATAGCAATCTATATAAAGGAAAAAATAAACTGCAAAGAAGTCTACTTAGATGAAGAAGGCAGAACGCTAATGATTGAATTAGAAACAACAGAAAAACCGATATTATTAATAGTCATATATGCACCAAATCAGAAACAAGAGGAATTTTATAGGAAATTACATAATAAAATAAATGAATTAGAATATGAAAACATTTGCTTAATTGGGGATTATAACGCAATAGTGGATAAAAAAATGGACTATGAAAGCAAAAAGAAAAACAAAACAAAAAAAAATACATTACCCAAATCCTTTTTTGAGATGGCAATGGAATATAAACTACAGGATAATTGGAGAGAAAGGCACAAAACAAAAAAGCAATATACCTTTTATTCGAACCCCCATCAATCTCTATCAAGAATCGACATGATTTGGATCTCATCTGGGCTATGTAATCAAGTAGACGAAATTGAAATAGAACCAAATGAGTGGGCAGATCATAACCCAATAAAAATAAGATGGAAAAGTCAAAGGAGAAGAAAAAGATGGATGATGAACTCAAGTATTGTAAATGAAATAGAATACACTGAAATGCTAGAGAAAGAATTAAAATTGTTTTTCAAAATAAATAAAAAAGAAGGCACCTCAATTCAAAATCTCTGGGATACTATGAAAGCATACACAAGAGGCCTTACGATTGCCTATATGTCAAGAACAACTAGAAAGCAAAAAGGGCAATAAGAAGGCATGCAAAAAGATATGAAACTATATGGGTTTGTGGAAATACCATCCCCAAGAAAACATAAACTGAGATTTGAAAGAGACACCTATAACAATAGAAAAAGAAAGAGAGGGAAGAAGGAAGGAGAGGAGAGGAGGAAGGAAGTAGAGAAGGGAGGGAAGAAGGAAGGGAAAGGAGAGGAGGGTGGAAGGGAGAGAAAGAGAAGGAGAGATAGTAGGAAAGGAAGAGGAAGAGTGGAGGAGAGGTAAGGGAAGAAGAAAGAGGTAAGGAGAGGTGGGTGGAAGGGAGAGAAAGAGAAGGAGAAGAGGGAGGAAGGGAGAGAAAGAGAAGGAGAGAGGGTAGGAAGGGGAAGAGAGAGGGTAGGAGTAGGGGAGAGGTAAGGGAAGAAAGAAGGGGAAGGAGAGGAGGAAGGAAGGAAGTAGAGAAGGAAGGGAGGGAGAAAAGAAAGGGAAAATAAGGTGATGTTACAACAGGCGCTAGGGATGGTAAACAAAGCAATCCAAACTGTACCTTATAACCTTTTAAATGGAATAACAATAGTATAAGAATGGCAAAGAAAAAGAATAACTATGTGAATGTATACCTATAATTGTATGTAAGAGAATAAATGACAGTAAGAATATAAAGCACAATATAGGTAAACAATATTTGGTTATAAATAGCTAAGTATAAATAAATATAGAATTGTACAGAAAAATGGATAACGAATAAGGAAACCATGAATGCAAGATAGAAATGTATAGAAGGGAAAACACTAACTGCAAAGAAACCGATACGGAACTGCTGTATGATATACGATGGAACTTCTTGTTCCTATGTTATTTTAAGTCATGTGTCTGTTTTTGTTGATGTGTTTATGTATTTAAAATAAAAATTTATATTTTTAGTATATATAATATATATAGTATAAGCACGATTGTGTTATAAAAAGTCTTAGAATTATAAAATTCTAAAATAGTTGATCATTTTGTATTAAAGACTTTATAATATAGTTGAAATCTCATGAAATTATTCCTCTTTTCCCCTCAGTGATTTTTCTCTCTCTCCCTTGTCTTTATGCACATTCAAATCTATTCTATAAGGTTAGGTGATGTTCTGAAAAATTGGGAAGAAGATAGTGGGGTTGTACTGAAAACAATATTCTGGTCCTGAAAGTAGCGTTCTTACTCTGTAATATGTAGTTTCATCTTAAGCAAATCTCAGGATTTTAAAATAATCAATTTCAATTTCAAAACAGCTCACCTTGCTCGATTTGCTTCTTTTGTCATATCCCATGCCCATGTTATAAAGTTCTGACTCAGGTAGGAAACAATAGATTCAGCACACAGCATTTGAGAACAGAATACATTAGTCAGCACACTTTCGTCCTGGTGGAGGTAGACAGCAAGAAGCTTCCTCTGTAATACAGAAAAACAGTATTTGGATAACGATGGAAATTAATTATAATTTTCATAATATAAGTGTAATTCATGTCTTATATACTATACATAGACAATCCTTACACAATATAAGTTCGCTTCAGAAGAGTTATAACCATTGCCTGATGCTTAAAACATTATGGCAGTTGAAGACTAAGAAATGAGATTAGGGAAAGTTGTTATAAACTAGGGGTTTTCAACCTTAGGGTTTTTCAATCTAAAACCTTAAACTCATTCCAACTGAGAAATTCTAGGTATTGGTCTACATGTCTTAAAGCTAATGAGATTGGACAATATTGATACAGGCAAAGCTACCACAGAACAATTATTCCTGGTGGAATTACTGAGAAAGTAGATTAAATGTAGGCTATTTGTAGAATTTTAGATTATGTTTACATTAACAAATTTTTGTTTGTATTACAAAATGAAAACATATAATTATATATCCTTTAATTAATTAATATATTTAATAAATCAACTGCTAATCACATTTACTGCAAGTATTGTCTCACTAATAACAAGCCATAATTTTCCCAGCCATTAAGTAAGGAGAAAAATTCAACAAAGGAATGCTGTAGTCAGCCTTGTATTTCATATAATATACAGTTCTACTTAATTCTAATAGTGTGTGCCTTAATATACATATAATGTAACCTTTTCATCAAATCTTTCTCATATTTACCAACCACATGCATTTTTGTCATAGTTCTATGGAAACAGCAGTCCTGTTAATCCTATTCTCATATTTGTTTCTTGGTTGATTAAATTTAAGTCTTTTTAGCTCATAACTTTCTATGGCTGTATACGGTAATTATAATTAATTTACACAATATATTACTAGTAAATAGAATAATTTACATAATATGCTAGAGAGGATAATTAACCATCAAATTTGCTCTGAACTACACTAAATAAATTACACTAAAATAAAATATCTAATACAAAAAGAAGAATAAACAGCACACGTCTTCAAACAATTCTAACACCAAATAATGTAAGAAAATAAACTCAAGGAAAATGTTGGAAGGAGTGTTTTCTTTTTTTCCCCCCCAGAATGCTAGAACTTGAGAAGCAAAGACCTACATACACCTATCATTAAATAAACAAATAAAATTAAATACAGTTTAATTCCCAGAATGTCAGTTGCTGAAGAAAATTAACAAAAAACAATATATAGGCACACATAAAGTACTAGCCTGCTTTTTTTTCCTGAGCCATTCTAATTTTCAAAGCTACAATTGAAATACTGTCAGGGAAGATAATGTACCTTATAATAAGGGAATTGCCATAAGAGGCCTAGATTATTTTAATAAGGCTCAACATTCTGTGAAAATGAGGACTTTTTTTTTGCTATGACAAGCACAGAATCAACATATTCTGGTAGAGGAGAAAATACACCAATTTATTAACATGTCTCTTTATCATGGATATATAATCAATATTTCATAATATTTTCCCAATAACAATGTCCATTGTAAACTACTTTGGAATTTGAAATTGAAAACTAGCTTGTAATACTGAGAAAAAGTATGTAATGGGTTATTGGAGAAAATGGCACTAGGCATGTCAATTGCAAAATAGTTCTATAAATTATAGGGTTCACCGACAAATGCGTGCTCGACAAAAGCGCGACTGACAAAACTGCGGCGAGAAAACCGCAAGTTCTAAATCGCGCCGACAAATGAGCGCAGAAACGTGCCGACAACAGCGTGCCGACAAAAGCGTGCCTTCAACAAACAAGTAATAACCACGAGTTCTAAACCTAACCCCAAACCTAACCCTAAACCTAATCCTAAACCTAACCCTTACCTTAACTGAAATCCCTAAACCTACCCTGAACGTAATCCTTACCTTAACTGAAATCGCGCTTTTGTGGGCGCAGTTTTGTCGGCGCGTTGTTGTGGGCGCATTTAGGACATCGTGGTTTTTGTCGCCACGGTTTCGTCGCCACGCTTTTGTCATGCGCGCATTTGTCGGGTCACGAAATTATAGCCAAGCTATGGCTATCTTTATCCAAAAATGCCAGTTACAAATAAATTAATGGGAAATTAGTTTGCAATGAATGGTTTATTTTAAATCATTGTTTTAAAAAAAGAGTTTGGGAAAATTCTATGATCTATTTTAAAAAGTATGGAATAATTTGAACAGTAGACTTTGGAAAAGGGATTAGACATTACATTAATGTTTGTCTCCTTTAATTTAAAAAGTTATTCCAAACTAAGTATACATACTGCAGAAAAGGCCACCAATAAGCCTAACATGCACAGTTCCATATAAGTGCCGCCAACAATGTTGACTGAAACCAAACTTGAAAATCCAGGGCACTAATGCACAATATCAGGCAATAAAACAGCATCTCTGTGGTGATATTTAATTTAAAAAAGAAGAAAGAGGCAGGAGAAGATCAGGCACTGTCTGTTTTGGAGGATCAGCCATTCTGCATTTCAAAGCATGGATCCCTGCAATATCCAAGTTACTGTGCTAGAATCTCCACTATTATATAGCAGTTGTAAGAGAGGGAGGGCAAAGATGTGTTTACTCAGTGATTAGGGCCTTAGAATAAGCCGCTAGCTCCTAGAGAGACAGCTCACCATTTATTCATTTGGGCCAATTCACAAAGCCTAGAAAGATTAAACATCCATGCTGAGAAGACAAGCGAATGCAGACAGTGAAAAAGAAATAAAAATTCTTTAAAAACTCTCAGATGACTTCATTATTTTTCCACAAGGAAACTTTAGGAAAGTGTTTAGTTAGAGAAAAACCCACATTGACCTCTCTCTAAACCCTTAATCTTTCCTTTGTGGTGGGACTGCTTTGTGGTAAGCGGATGGCTTTGCTCTCCTCTTTTCACTGAAAGCAGAGAGACAGGAAAAAAAAACTCTTGAGAAACTCCTTTCGTCCCAAAGAAACAACCCCATGAAACTGTTAAATATAAGAGTCCATGTGAATTAATCTTCCAAAATAAGTACAGTTTAAAGGTATAAGTTGGGACCAAATAGTAGAAAACAAGGCAAGTGCACACTTACAGCATATGTAAACAGGGAAATGTATAAAAACATTTAAAAACTACATATGCAAAACTGCCAGATTCACATAGTTTAATTTGTTGTTGATAATTGTAGTTGGTTGCATTTGTTCTTGCTACATATGGCAGAAAAATGTAACAGGCTGTCCTATAAAAGTAGATTTCATTTTGATTCTATTTAAAAATGATATAGAAATCCTTCAAAATGTTCTGTAGGGTAATTACTATTCCTTAAGACTAGTAACAAATCAAAACTACAAACCTGGATTTTCAATAGCAATATTCCTATATAAAACCTTGATATGTAACATAGTAATTTAAATCTTTATGCTTCCTAACAGAATCTATAGTTGTTATCTGCCTGGATCTATTGCTCTTCCAACTGATTGAACAAAAACATCCAGATAAATTTGACATCTAAATAGCTGTCTCTAATGCATTTTACAAAGGAATTACATGATCTTCACAAAACTAAACAACTGTTTTGGATGAGCAATGAAATAATAAAAACTAGAAAAGGGCCATAAGTCAGAATGACGAGGGGTTTTGGACAGGCTGCCTCTTCTGTTACTGAAGCCTTCCAGTGAAAATCTCTTAAAGTATTAGGATAATAGGAGTTTTGCTCCTTCAGATCTTCTTCTATCAGGGGAAGTGAGGTAACAAGATTACTTAAAAGGATATTTTCTATTAAAAGTGTTACTTGGAACAATTGTAACTATTTGGAGAACCTTAGCTTCTATGTGTCTATTAAAAAAAAACACTAATGGGCTTGGGATGGGGGAAATTAAAATGTGCCTATTTTAGGGGGGGGCGTTGGGAGGAGCATTTAGCAAATTTCATTTGAGAGTGCATTCAAAAGAATAATTGGAAATGTCAGAGGTTAGAATCAAAATTTTGTCAACATTTTTTATAAAATCTCCAGTATATGTTTTGTTTAAAGCTGACTTCCTTTGAAGTAGAATGTGTATGTTGTAATTAAAAGTAATGGATTTTTATCTTATAAAATGCAGCTATATTGTTTCTACCAGCTTTTTAAAAAGCAGAAAAGTGCAATACTACAACATATGATGATAAAATATTATTTGTTCAGCATAAATTTCAGCAAACTAGTATTGTTTGAATAAAATTATTATAGAATTATATTTTATAGATAGCTTGGAAATTCATTTTCAGCATGTTTGTGGCAAATTAATTTTAAACTGTGGCATGAACCTTTTATTTAACTACATACGGTAGATTATAGGGTAATTATACATGCCTGCTAAATATCCTCTAGCCACAAGTTGAACCCTACGTATCAGAAGCTGCATCTATAGCCCAGCTTCTGCAAATGTATTGGAACTTTCCCTCATTCTCCACATCCTTCATTATATCCCCAAATCTGTTTTGGAGGCTTGCAGTAGGAAATAATGAATCCATTCTACCAACAAATACATTTGCCAGCAGAATGACTCTACTATACAGAATCCCACGTTTTTTTGACATGTCATATTCCTTCCTCTTAAGAAAATGATTCAAGATTGAGATAATATTTCATATACCCTAAATTTTACTAAAGATGTAGTGGTTAAGGCACCAGACTAGAAACCCAGAGACCATGCGTTCTCAGTCCGCCTTAGACACAAAGCCAACTTATTGATCATGGTACAGTCAACCTCTCTTAACCCTAGGAAGAAGACAATGGCAAACCACTTCTGAAATGTTGACAAGATAACTTCAGGGACTTATTAAGGCAAGAGTTAAATAGTGACATGAAGACACCAAAATGACAATGAACAAGAAAATTTGTATTCCAGGTTTATTTAAGAACAAATAAGATTTAGACACTTGTATGAATGAACAACATTTTCCACATGCTTTTAAAAGAAACAACTAGCACTTAACAATTGAAGTTGGAGTTATAATCCACTAACCACTGGTCTCAATTGAAGGGGGGGGGGATCTTATAGCCCGAATCATTTTTCCACTTCAATGAAGCAACCAATTTTTAGCAATTCTAGAAATCATGTGATTTTTTATAACATGCGTGTGTACATTCATTCTATCTACTATGAAAATTTCTACATACATTTGAAGGTTACAAAGGCCACTTAATTGTTCTTTCTAGTTTAATGAAACACAGACTAAAATACAGGCTGAAGAACTTAGTTTTACAAGCCACTGTACTACGGTTTCCATGTTGTACTAGGAATTCCAAAATAACCTATAAAATTAGTTGCCAAACAAAAAACTTGCCCACATATATGGCCAATATTACCCAAAATTGTATCTGTCATTAATTTATTGATTTGTTTTAAGTCATGAGTAAGAGGACTTTGAACCACTGAGCAACAGGACTTTGGACCAAGCAAAGTCCTCTTTTCTGATGAGAGCAACTTTTGCTAAAAGCACCAAAAACTGGTTCAATGACCGTGGGATTACTGTGCTTGATTGGCCTCTCCATTTTTCCTCCATACTCTGGGTCCTTGGTTTCCAAATGAGATGCAAAAGTTGCTCTCATCAGAAAAGAGGACTTTAGACCACTGAGCAACAGGACTTTGTACCACTGTGCTTCATTAAGACTAGGATCAACGCAGCCGTCTACCAGAAGATTTTGGAGCACTTCATGCTTCCTTCTGCAGACGAGATTTATGGGGATGCTGACTTCATTTTCCAACTGCCCACACTGCCAAAAGCACCAAAACCTGGTTCAATGACTGTTGGATTACTGTGCTTGATTGGCCAGCAAACTCGCCTGACTGGAACCCCATAGAGAATCTATGGGGCATTGCCAAGAGAAAGGTGAGAGACATGAGACCGAACAATGCAGAAGAGTTGAAGGCCGCTATTGAAGCATCCTGGTCTTCCATAACACCTCAGCAGTGCCACAGGCTAATAGCTTCCATGTCACGCCGCATTGAGGCAGTAATTGCTGCAAAAGGGGCCCAAACCAAGTACTGAGTACATATGCATGCTTATACTTTTCAGAGGTCCAATATTGTTCTATGTACAATCCTTGTTTTATTGATTGCATGTAATATTCTAATTTTCTGAGATGGTGGATTTGGGGTTTTCATGAGCTGTACGCCATAATCATCACAATTATGACAAATCATAGCTTGAACTATCTTGCTTTGCATGTAATGAGTCTTATCTTATATATTAGTTTCACTTTTTTTAAAAAAAAAATAATTATTTTTATTTTTTATTACAAACAACAATGGGAAAGGGAGAGGATGGAAAAAAAGGGGGGGGAGGGGAAACCCATCTTCACATACAATATGTCGTTTAATCACAAGTGCATCCCTCCCGTATCTCTCTATTGTATATTTAATAAGCACCACAATAAGCTAGGGTTTAAAAAACAAAAAACAACAAAATAAAACAAGAGAGAGAAAAAAAAAAGAAAAGAAAAAGAAAAGGGTCGGGGGAGGGGGGGGAGTCCAAAAAGGACAAAAAAAGGTCCAAGAAGGAAAGGAAAAAGGAAAAAAAAAACAAAAAAAAAACCATCATCACATGCAGCATGTCGTTTGCTTACGGTTGTTTTAACATCTACATCTTCAAATAATGTTTACCATCTCAGATATTTCCTCTAACGTAACTAAAGGTCTCATTTTCCTTCTACACTATATATTCAGTTAACATTAGCATTGTTTCCCCCCAGAGAATATGCTTCTATTTATTGTTAATCTTGCATTTCATACCTTCAAACAGAGATCTTATTCCTTCATTGTTCAACAAGGCATCGCTGCCTATATATACCAGTTTTCATTTGTTCCCCTATTAGAATTGCCTTATCAGCAGCGAAATATCATTATAATAAGTTCTTAACCTTATACATTATATCACCAGACCTTATATTAGTACTTCCTTATATCATTGTTGAATTATTTCACAGCATAATTATATCATCATTTACTTTTTCCAATTAAGGCATAAGTGTATCATTTTTCATTTCCAAGATTTTGTTTTTTTTCCCTTAGCCATTGATAAAACAAGTCCCATATATTATAAAATTGTTCATCCTCTTGCTCTCTAATTAGTTTCACTTTTTAAGTTGTATTACTGAAATAAATGAACTTTTGCATATATTCTATTTTTTTGAGTTTCACCTGTATATAATACTGCTAGTGGATAGGCTCATTAAGACTCTTTAGGCAAAATATCAATATCCTGATGACTCTCAGCTCTACTTTTCCATAATATCTGCATCAGAAAATGTTCTGCACCATTCTCATTGTACAATAAATTCAATGGGGACAGAATTCAGGCTGAATTCTGGTAAGACAGAGACCATGTGGTGTCTAAATACAAAAAATTGAGGTCTGTATGTTCTAGATTAGATAGTATATAGTATAGATTAGAAGAATGACTCTAGATTCATTTTTTCATTGAGAGTTAAAAATATTATCTTAAATATTTATAATAAGTGTACTAATTTTGATTAGTATACAGGTAGACTTCGACTTATGAACACAATTGTGTCCAAAAATTCTGTTGCTACCCTGTTTCCCCGAAAGTAAGACCTCACTGGATAATAAGCCCAATTGGGCTTTTGAGAGCATGCGCTAAAATAAACCCTCCCCCCAAAAATAAGCCCTCCCCGAAAATATTGCAACACAGCAGCAGCCATGAGGTCACCACGGTCTCCGCCTCCTGCACATCAAAAATAATAAGACCTCCCAAAAAATAAGCCCAAGTGCTTATTTCGGGGGTCAAAAGAAAATAAGACCCTATCTTATTTTCGGGGAAACACGATAAGTAACACAGTTGTTAAGTGGATTTTGCCACATTATATGACCTATCTTGCCACATTTGTTCAGTGAATCGCTACATGTGTTAAATTAGTAATACAGATGTTACATTAATCTGCTTCCCTAATGACTATATGATGATTGTCAGAAGGTCACAAAAGGTAATCACATGACTCTGGGACACTTCACTTGTCATAAATACAAGTTTTGCATATAAGACCTTAAATAATTTGAGATTAGCATTCTTGTCAGATTGCTTTCTGTGATACAGACCTGATACAGACCTTAGTAAAGCCATGAAAGTCCTGTTGCTTCTGTCACAACTATCAGGTTGTAATCTTATGGTTAGACAAGTGGTAGTCAACCTTTTTCTACCTACCGCCCACTAATGGATCTTTCTTGATGGAAAAATTTCCTTACCGCCCACCAGTTTTTGCGCAAGTGCGGAATATTTTTTAGAAAGGAGGGTGTTTTTTTAAAAAAAGAAATGTACGAATCAATCAGGTTTGATTCCCAGCAAGGGTATGGCTAGCTGATGAGAGCTAAATAGCTTGAAATAGATCTATACTAGTCTCCCTTTATTTATTTATCAGCACAAATATAACATTTATCTTTTTATTTATACTTTATGCATGTTTATAATGTTTTTAACTTTATGAGCCAAACTAAACACTGCTTACTCTCCTCCTTTATTTTATCCCCTTTTCTCTATTTTTCTTCCCTTTTTTTGTTAATTTTTTTTAATCTTTTCCTTTTTATCTCCTTTTTTTATCTTCCTTAGGGCAATGTACAAAAGTAAGGCTGAGCTAGTTAGCCCACTTATTATTATTAGCCAACAATTCTCTCCTGCCTATAACTTTTCTTTCTCCTATTTTGCAACTGCTCTGTTCGGCTTCTGCCTGTCCCTGCTATCCCCTCCCCCCCTTCCCCTTCCCACGTGTTTGCTTCTCCTATTTTGCAACTGCTCTTTTCGGCTTCTGGCTGTCCCTGCTATCCCCTCCTCCCCTTCCCATGTGTTTGCTTCTCCTATTTTGCAACTGCTCTGTTCGGCTTCTTCCTGTCCCTGCTATCCCCTCCTCCCCTTCTCACGTGTTTGCTTCTCCTATTTTGCAACTGCGCACTTGCTCAAAAGGAGGTTTTAAGTCCCTATCGCCCACCTGGAATCCCGAAACGCCTACTAGTTGACGACCCATGGGTTAGACAGATGATCAGATTTCTTCACAGTCATATCCACCCCATTCCAGCCACTTATGGAATGCTTTTTAAATAATTACACCAATGACCAGCAGAGATCTAGCTGTCACCAATCATTACTTGGCAGGATAGACTTTTTGTGATAGTGTAGGCTTTTTAGCAATTCTGATGCAGATAATCTCTATAGTTCTGCTTTGACCAAATGAAGCATTGATAATAATTATATCGATATTACAACAGATAATTTAATATAATAATATTTACTTTAGATAGTAATGTATTTTCAGTTATAATCTTTAAAAGTAACAGAATTATTCACATGTATTTCATTTATTTGAAGAATTATTGAATAGGTATGTATGAACAAAAATATTTTCAACAATACTATTCTTCATTTTTGTTTCATTTAAATAAGAATCAGATCTCAAATTCTCTCTATATTTTCTGCTACAAAAGCAACATTACATACAAAGAAACTAAGACTTGCTCTTTTGTTAAAGCTGAATTTGAATAGAGATCTCTTTCCTTAGACAACATTGAAAAATTTCCCAAATAAAGGACAAGATCTGGACTTACTCTTGGCTGTGAAGTGCTCTCAAATTAAATCAGTTTGAAGTGGTTTTCATTAAGATGGATTGAGTGTGGCATCGTGAGAAACACTTTATCAAATGCAGTGTTTTACTTAGTGATTAACTATATACCAGTTGATGAAGCTCCCCAAATCCTTCATAATCCCACCACTCCAATAAACATTTAATGAGCATATAAGTTCAAAAAGCCCAGCAGAGGATTTAAACTTTCAATCTTGTTTTTATTTACTCTTCCAACTCAATTTCTCACTTCAAGTTAAGAATGCTATTGCTTGAAGCTCATCTGTTGCCCTGGCAAAATTAAGTGCCCTGCACATCAGGACAAAACACGTAGGTTAAGATTACAGTTCTTGCAGAGATAGATAGATAGATAGATAGATAGATAGATAGATAGATAGATAGATAGATAGATAGACAGACAGACAGACAGACAGACAGACAGACAGACAGACAGACATTTTTTTTTAAAAAAAAAGTTGCTAATCTTCAAAAATATTGTTAAGGAAACCTCCTCAGAAAAACTGCAATCATAAGGATAGCGAATAGTAATAAGGAAAATCCACGATTCAGCTATTTACCTTTTTACTCTGTAATTGTTATATTAATCTACAGAATAATAAATATCACACAGGGAATTAACTATTCTCAAATATTTAATCCTTTTGGGAAGAAAAAATGTACAATTTTTGATTGATGCTTATACATTTTTACAAAATGAATATACCGGTATGCTTTTAGAATGCATGCAATGATCAAGGTTGACATTTCTGTAATATTGCATAATATTTTATATTGTATACAGTAAACATTTTCCCTTGCATCTTAACTGTGGAATCATCACAATGCTTGCTTGTTAGATATTAAGACACTAAGTACTGGGGGGGAAAAGGATGCTGCTTCATAGTGGTTAGCCTTACATAAGCATTTAAGCTACACTGTACATTATCTGTAAATAGGGATATTAATTATATTTATTATATGTAAGATATTTCTTGTATATGAACACCAGTTTGATGTAGGAATCAAGCTAAAAACTGGGAGATCATAACTTCTAGTTCTGCCCTAGGCACAATGCCAACTGGGTGATCTTGAGCTTATTCATTCTTTTGCAGCTCAAGGAAGTTGGCAATGGCAAACCACATCTGAAATATCTTACCAAGAAAACTACAAGGATTTGTCTAAGTAGTTGCTTGGAATCAAAAACTGATTCCAAGGCACACACAAAAAATAGTTTCATCAAATATGTAATTAAGGCATTCTTAACTGCTTGCAACGGAAACATTTTATTGTATAATATTGCACAACTTTGAATTTTCTCCCATGGTAATAATGAAACTCAGAATATTGATTTATTTATTATGCAGAAAAATGCATAACTCTCATCTCATTCTTCATTACTGTCTCAGAAAAGACACTAGTATGCCTTTGTTAGTAACTGCTTGGGAACACAAAAATGTTCTGCCTGCTACCTAATACTATTACTAGTATTCCTCCATTGAATGAAGAAAATCAAGCATTAGCTTTCAGAAAATTAGCTTTCACTTTTGCAGTCCTTTGTATTATTTGCCAGATTGTTTCAATCATCTGGGATGGGATGCAGAAGAGAGTGAATTAGGCAAAAATTAGTCCTTTCCAATCCTTTGCCAAAGCTGCAACCAGTTCAAAATGTTTTGTTACTGAGCAAACGTTACTCCATGTCCCAGTTTTCAGAAAAGAACTAGCAGCAGCAGCAGTATAAAAATTTAAACTTCATTAATACGGCAAAAATTCAGAAGATATTTTTACACTGAGTTCCTTTGTCATCTGAGTAATATAGAGTTTGAAATGTACTTACATCTCTAGCTTTCCCGTAGAAGGCCTCTTGAAAGGCAGCCTCTAAAGATCCAATAAAAAATACTGGATGGCAGTCACCATATCTGTTTCAATCCAAAATGTTTCAGAGAGTTTTAATAACAAAAAGACAATAGTATTATTTTCCAAAATCAAATATCCAAGACTTATTGTATCAATGCTTTAATGATAATTATATATCTAAATATTTGTATATGTGTATGTATGTATGTATGTATGTATGTATGTATATATATATATATATATATACATATATATACATATACATACACACACACACACACACACACACACACATATATATAATTTAATTTCAAGCTAAATAACATTGTAAAATTGAGTGCTGGAAAAGGTACTGGACTTTTATTCTTCATCATAAGGAAAACTGACATTTTTAAAATTCTCTTAACTCAGCAATTAGTGTAACCTTTTATATTAAAGAACAGAATTCTTTAGTTGTTTAATTCTTTTCTCAAAGCCAGTGGCGGACTTAACAAGGATAAACTTAATGGAAATTTCAGTTTATTTATTTTAAATTATTTTCTTTAATAGAACATACAGCCAATGACCAGCAAGTAAAAAAAACAACAATTAAAAGATAATAAGATATAATGAAAATATAATAGAGATAAAGGCAAAAAGAAAACAGAAACCTAAAACTACTGAATTTCACAGAACTGGTAACAAGATATCAGCATCAGGGCAAAAACAGTCTTTTACTTCTGATTGAGATAGCAGCCAATAAGAATTTAGCATCTCTGTTTGCAATAAATGGGTTCTGATCCTGCAGGCGGCATAGAGCTTCTCCCTCAGAGTAGAGTTGAGTTATATTAAAAGTGGATATTAAAAAGGTAGCGAGTACAATGTCATAGAAGAGATCGTGAGGGGAAAATTTGGAAATATTCAAACTATAAGGATATTCTCTTTACAAAAGGGATTTTCTACTTCCTAGTCTTCAGTATTGATGTAGGGAAATTGTTGAAACGGGCCAAGCTAAATGCCCTATGGTGTAGCAAAAAAAGCAAGACTGAAGACATACTTAGTAGGAACTAGTTGGTTCTACTCTAGAACCCACTATGAAAATCACCAATAATTCCTAGATTCAACTGTCATGCTCATTATAAATTCACTAGCAAGTTTCTGCCCTGACTTTCTCTAAATGTAAAGAACAAAATCCAAGGAGAAATTACAGAAACTCAAGTTGGCAAAATATTTGTCCTCTATCATTAAGGGGAGTTGTCAAAGAGCATTAAGGGGGTCAGTGAAGCAAAACTGTAACTAGTAAGAGAAGTGACAAGTGTGGGCTGTTTCCTCAAAGAAGCAGCATTCCTGGTTCCATACATATCAGAGCATTTGAGATACACCATGAGACCTGAAAGAGGGTAGACAAAAATCTTGGACTGGACAATCTCTAAGGAAGATGTTATAGATGCATACTTATGAACTACTATCTGATAATCTGGCGTTGCCCAGGTATTTATCTTAATCCATACATTTGTCCTCAAAAATAATTCCAGACCAAACGTAATTTCTAAACGTTGAATTTCCCCCCTCACCAGAGGAAGCCCCCTTATGGAGTACTGTGAAGCTGTTACCATGGCAACTCTGCTGCGCTGTACACTAGAATGATAGTATGATAGAAGCCATTTTAAGGCACAACAGGCTATATCTTAACAGAACAATCCCCCCAGGGGTGTTAGGGTGACTTACCCCCACAATATTTGTTTCCAGAGAGTAAGTCATCTGTGTACCAAGTTTGGTTAAAAGGTATTGCTCGAGGCATTCCAGAGTTATGCTGGAACACACACACACACACACACACACACACACACACACACACACACCGTGACCCGTCAAAACCGCGGTCCACAAAAGCGCGATCGACGAAAGCGCGCATTTGACGTCATCACAGCGCGATGAAAAAAATTAAAAATTGAAGTAACAATAAAATTAAAGCAAGCCGATTCACATAAAGGTAAGGGTTAGGTTTAGGGTTAGGGTTAGGGTTAGGTTAAGGGTTAGGGTTAGGTTTAGAGCGTTAGGGTTACATTAAATTTTACGTTAAAGGTTAGAGTTAGGTTTAGCGTTAGGTTAAGGGTTAGGTTTAGGGTTAGATTTAGGCTTAGGTTAAGGGTTAGGTTTAGGGTTAGGTTTAGGGTTAGGTTTGGGGGGGTTAGGGTAAGGTTTTCGCTTTATTTTTATATTTTTCCATCACAGCGCAATGTTTTCGTCGCGCTGTGATGATGTCAAATGCGCGCTTTCGTCGACCGCGATTTTGTCGTCCGCGGTTTTGTGGTGGAACCCACACACACGTGTGTGTTCCAGCATAACTCTGGAACACCTTGAGCAATGTATGTATGTATGTATGTATGTATGCATGTATGTATGTATGTATGTATGTAGTATCAGTGGTGGGATTCAAATTTTTTACTACTGGTTCTCTGGGCATGGCTTGGTGGGCGTGGCATGGCTTGGTGGGCATGGCTTGGTGGGCATGGCAGGGGAAGGGTACTGTAAAATCTCCATTCCCACCCCACTCTAGGGGAAGGTTACTGCAAACTCCCCTTTTCCTCCCAATCAGTTGGGACTCGGGAGGCATAGAATAGATTGGGGCGGGGCCAGTCAGAAGTGGTATTTACCGGTTCCCTGAACTACTCAAAATTTCCACTACTGGTTCTTCAGAACTGATCAGAACCTGCTGAATACCACGTACGTACGTATGTATATGTGTGTGTTTATGGCAGCAGAGAGGCAACATTCTTAGAGCCCAATATTGCCTTGGTGCTATTACCAAAGTGTTACTGATTTGTTCCTGTCAGATTGTAGCCCTGGAATATAATGATCAGATATTTAAAGGCAGAAGATTATTCAATATGATTGTCATCAGTACAACTATGGTGTTTTCAGCAGCTCTGCCCCTCTGAGAAAACCATAATTTTAGCTTTAGAATAATTAACTATGAACTTTTCCTCCCTACAAAAATCTGCCAAGCCCCAGAGACATCTAAGGGTAATCTGAGAAAATGAAATGATTGATGTATCATTTGTATAAAAGCAGCATCACAAAATATCTTGCTTTGAGTTTGTATGTTTGTGTGTGTGTGGAAATTTCTTAACCTGGGTAATGGTATTTTCATGTAACATCTTGATTAGATAAAAGCATGTCACCTGAAATTGATCTTCAATAAGGTTTACTTGGGATATCAGGATGGACTCAACAGTTGGTTTCTCTCATTAGGTAATACTGTAATAGGCCTCTGGGAGGGAATATGCTCCTATGACTGATATTTGTCAGCAGTTGAACTGAAGAATATTGACACCAGCTTTAGTGTGCTCAAAGTTCTGGTCAGGAGAGTGGTATTTTGTAAGAGATGCAAAGTCTGTTGATTGCAGTTGAGCTTCAGATAGATTTGCAGTTAGCTTCTAGGTACAGTCATACTTTAAAAGTCTCCTTTTGATGTAAGAGGACTGTAAGAAATTGAGTCACCATCTGTGCCAAGCCTTCTAACTTAAATAATAATTCATTATTTGGAAAGTTCTCATTCTTGAAGCAAGGATGGGAATGCTGAAAAAAGGTGAACTATTTTCTGACCAGGATGATTTGTAAGACAAGTAACTTGTTTGTAACTGGCAGCAAAGAGTTGTCTTAGAGAATAGCAAAAAGTGCCCTTAGAAGGCCATCTTGTGATATTAAGTATTATTAACTAAAAGTAATTTTCTGTTTTCAAGGTAATTGTCTTTTTATGGCTGTCTGCCCCTTGAAAAGTAAAATATACTGGTGGCTCAACTAGTGGGCAAGAAGATGAACTTTCTGTGACAGTGAGTTAATATAGCTCTTTAACTTTTCCCTCAAGTCCTCAAAAATATCTAGGACTGCACATTACTCAGACAATGAACATTTAAAAACTCGGGCAAAGGAGGATATTTCAAAGTGGCAAAATACGTATGAAGTTCCTTGAAAATGTATTTTAAAATGTTACTCAAACAAGGTTTCCAAATATTCACATATTTGTTCTGCCCCTTTACTAAATACATGAAATTAATCTGAATAACAGATTTTCAACATTAAATCTTCAAAACCAAAATAACAAAACTCTGAAACAATACACTGCATGAAGTCACATTACCTAAATAAACTTCCAAGTGATCTCTTTATTTATTTATATGACTGGATTTAAAGACTGCCCAACTTCCAACAACTCTGGGTGGCTTGAATTTCTAATGGTAGGAAACAATGAAAAGAAAGGGAGAAAAAAAAGTCTTGTTCTGATAGAAAAATTATTTTTAACTTGGCCCACCTGGAGCAAGTAGATCATAAGTAGAACCTCTAAGAATATTGCAACCATGGAAAAAATATTATGAAATAGATTGTTGCTCAATTCCAATTTGAAAAATACTGTATCTTTCATTGTCTCTGCCAAGTATAGGAGACTGACACAAAAGCAGAATGCAAAAAGCTGGCCTGTGGTTTCAGATCTTATTCCCATGCTGAAGTGTGTGACAGAGAAATGAAACAAAAAAGAATAAATGGGAGGCTCAAACTGAAAAGGAACTATATTTTAGATTTGCAAGTCTCACAGAAAGGCAGTGAAACTTTCAGGTTTCTACCTGATATTTTGTTACCTTATAAGTATAATCTTTATTGTCATTGTACTTAAATACAACAAAATTGGTTATAAATATTGCACAAAATTTAAGCACAGTATATACATGTATTATAATTCATTGGAAGAAACTTGCTACCCTATATGTTTCGTGCTAAAGGAAGCAATAATTATGATGATGATATACATATATAGATTGTACTCAGTTATAAATCTAACCTTGAAGAAAATTCTGCTGTGAATTGTAATAAGGCATCTCCTTCATTTTCAGCATTTTCTGGCACTGCAGAAGGAAAGGAAAATATTGCAAGTAAATATTAACAGGTAGGTTTAAAATATTTCCTTTACCATTTAGCCAAATTTTCTGTGAGCTCTACTTATCTACCATGGCAAATTGTTTAACAAAAAGAAGATAAGTCTTTTTGAACTATTCTTTGAAGATGAATCAACGAATACAATGTCAATACTACAATCTGAAAATACTAAGCAATTTATAAGTGACATAGCTTGATACAATAACTAACTCCCCTGTAAGCCACTGAACTCAATTTAAGATGCTAGTTATTCACCTGTAAGCAGAAAATGACTTATTAAATTGATTGAATCAATAAAATTCAAAATGCACATGAAGATTAACTGGGAAGGTCTTGCCTATAGTGACTCCAGCTTATACTGCAGGACCAACGAGTTGAACGGTCTCTGCAATAAGTGTCCCAAATACAGCACATTCTCCAAGCAATAATTAACTGTGTTCTTTCAGAAACCAACTGGCCCTAAGATTACCTATGGCGTTTAAGCTATCCCTACCCCAACTATTTTCTTTCCTGGCTTTCAACCATCTTGCCTGATGAAAACTTATCAGAAACTTAAAATCTGCACTATTGTTATTTTCTCAGGTATTATTTAGGTTATTTATAATTTTGTATACTGTTATAAAGTATTGTTAGCAACCCAGAGTTATATATTTAGAATGGGTGCCACCAAAAATTAATAAATATAAGTGGAATTAATTAATTAACTAATGATTATGTAAAACATTAGTAGACCTAAAATGTGTATTTCTTCTATTTTTAATACCATATTGTAATGATGTCAATTTCAGTTAAAATGTATGTTATAATGAGAAGACCAGCAGAAAACAGGAGCTACTGAAATGTATTAAAATATCTTATGTTCTTGGGAAGATGTTGATGCGTATAAACATCAACACTGCCAGCTAAAGAACTGGCAGCTTTGATATCACCTTTTTGTGTATATAATAATAACAACAGAGTAGAAGAGAAAGAACTGGAGAAAATCACAAAATGCAAACACCTGAAAATAGAAATATAACGACAATAGCAAAAAATAAATAAATAAATAAAATATCAAAGACAGTACCAATAGTAAAAGATGCATTGGATGCATCCGAAAAGATGAGCATCATTTGAACACCATTAACATTGACAATATCACTATCAGTCAGTTGCAAAATTCAGCTTTATTTGGAATAGCTTACATCAGGGTGTCAAACTTGCGGCCCACTGGCTGGATGCATTGTGCACTGGCCACGCCCACCCCCATTTTAGCAAAGGAGGGGAATGTCACTATATGTCACGTGACGACATATTGATGATGCGTATTTGACACCTCTTGTTTACATCATGCAATAATTCCTTTTACATACCATCAAATCTTGGGAAGGACGTAATAAAAATACCAAAGCCAATCTAAACATCAGGCAGACTATATGACCAACCATAGTAATAATTGTATTGGTGGACAAAATGACAAATCCAGTCTGACTATGGATAAAAATGCCAAATCCAAATCTGACTGTGTGACCAGCAATAATTGTACTGGTAGAGTTGCTCGACGGCAAGATGTGCCGCATATAAATTTTCTAAATAAAGAAATAAACAGTACAATATAATGCAATACCATTACCCATAATGGTTATTAATTTGTACTGAAAATATGATACCGAATTAACAGGTAGCATTTTAAGTCAACCAAAATGTCTAAAATGTCTATTTAATAGATTAACAGAATAAAAATTTCAGATACAGATAAAATTTGTTCAACAAAAGTGTATGTTTATCTGATTTAACCTAATCTGTTAATAGCAAAAAATACCAGACCAAGCCATTACTAACATCACAATAAAAATTAGCATTCAGTGAAATAATCACATTTATTCATGATTTTAACTATTTTTTGTTATTAATGAAAGTTAACAGTTCCTGAAAATCTCATTTCATTTACTGGTTATTTGCCTACAACTCATTTATATAATTTGCAACTTCATTTCCCCGCTTTTTAAAAAAAACTATTTTTGTATTAAAAAAAACAGATTGTATTGTCTATTATTTCTATTATATCACCCCAAGAAAGTCATACTGTGGTCTGAAAAAGCAACATGTCAAAAAGAATCTGTTTTCTCTCCCCATCCCATTTATCCAAAGTTGGGGTTATACTATTCACAATACATAGTAATACTTACTCATTGGAGATTTTCTCAATGCAGATGATGCCATACCAAACATCTCTCCATCATCCACCCCAAATTCTGTGGCATCTTCAAAGTCATCTCCATCACTGTCACTAACCATATGTACATCTGTGCATTGCTAGTTTAGTAAAATTGATAATAAACCAATTATTGAACAAATAAATGTCAACAATAAGTTTTCATAGTTAAATAGGAAAGTCACCAAATTTTCATCCAAAACCTTGAAATGAAATTTCATTTTTATTTTCTAATAAATATATTTGAGAAAGAAGCATGCATAATTAGGGCATGTCAAATTTTTCAACTTTTAATTTTCAAACATTAGGGGTGTTCAAAAGTTGTGACATGCTTGGAGATTGTAAAAATATTTTGGTTACTTCAATATCATTTAGATGTGCTTGGTAAATACATTAACTACTTAAATATAATAACTTTTTAACATTTTGTTTGTTTCATTTCTTTTTCAAAAATCAGTGCAAAGAATATAAGAAAGTTTATGTTTAATTGCTTATAGAGTAGATGCCTTCCTTAAAAAAAGACTTGACCTGATAGTGGAAGTAGAATGGTATATGCCATTTAACTTTCCAAGGCAAGGAAGTCCTAGCTCAGTTAAGGTTCCACCACGGCAGGGAAATAGAAAAAAATCCTTTTTACTGTATTAGAGTGACAGGATAGACCAATAGGGGAAAATAGGATTTTTTAGGGAATCTGTTTAATAGGACCTTAAGGTTTTAAAATCATAATCGATACTCTCAATTGGGCTCACAACAAATTGGTACCAATCTATTTCTTCCAAAGTCAATAGAGAGAGAGAGAGAGAATGAGAGAATTTTAGCAATTATTTTTTTCTTTACATAATAAAAGAAATATTATTACACTAATGTCTTATTCTTTGGTTTCATTCTAACATATTCTTTATCAAATAAAATCAACCAGCAGACATTATGCCATAAGATCAAAGTAGGACATAAATTAGACATATAATATCATTTTCAACAAAACTTTAATAAAAATTGATCTGCCAACTGTGTGGGAAGGAGTTGTCCTACCTCTTCTGATTGTTCTCTAGTTTGTGCTGGTGAAGATCTTCTCCCAACTGTAAGTCGATGGCAAGGATAAGAGATTCCTGAGGCTGCTAAAGTAATCTAAAAAGAAGACAGGTATTACTGAATTATCTATCAGATTTTGTTAAACATCGAAAATCAAACTGCAATAGACATAAATATCAAGGTGCATTCTTAAAAAAAAAAGAGCATTTTCAATTCTCTCCTTTGCATGGAGTGACCAGATGAACCTAGGATGGGAAGAAAAAAGTTCAGAAAAAGATAGGATAGCAATTTAAAACTAATGGGGTTGCCAGTAATTATAACAATGTTTTTGCAGTTAAGAATATTACGGTTGCTGCTAAGAAAAACCAAGCTTTTGATGGCGTGTGCCTTACCGTGTGCACTAAGATGGTAAGGATAAAGGGGAACTCAGGCACAAAACAGATTATGTAGAAAACAAACACAGGTTAGTCCAAAACAACTCAAATGCCTATACACCAACACCTAAAGTATGAAGAATAAACAGGGTGAATTAGAAATCCAAGTACACGAGGGCAGACATGATATTATTGCCATTATGGAAACTTGGTGGGATGAAACCCATGAATGGTCTATACAGCTACAGGGATTTAAAATTGTTTGAAAGAAACAGAATTAATAAAAGAGGAAGTGGAGTTGTGCTATATATATTTTAAAAATAACTATATCTCTACATAAATACAGCAAAATAATGACGAAACCATTTTGAATGTATTTAGAAGGAAAAAAGAATGACATTGCCATAGTTGTATACCACACAAGCCACCCAACCAATCAGACAAAATAAATGAACATTTTTTGCTAGTCAGTTAATTAAGGTATATAGGAAGTACACCACAACAGCAATGGGGGATTTTAACTACTCTGACATCAACTGGGATACAAACTTTGCATCTAATGGAAGGTCAAACAGATTTCTAGCAGAAAACTGTGTCTCCCAAAAGGTAGTGAAGGGACCTACAGAATCAGTCATACCGGATTTAATTCTCATTAACAGAAACAAAGGTGTTGAAATACAGGAACTTTGGGGGGAGTGACCATGCAATATTGGAATTCAACATTATACAAGCACAAACAATAGAGCAAAGTCAAACTAGAGTCTTGGATTTCAAGAGAGTTGATTTCAATAAATCCAGATAGAGCCTGAAAAGGATTCCATGGATGAGAATACTCAAGGGGAAAACAACCCAAGAAACTTGGGAACATTGAAAAGTTAGATTATAAAATCCCACTCTAGCACAATTCAATGAAGAAGGAAAATAAGAGATCTCAAAAGAAACCAGAATGGCTGCACAAAGAACTCTCTGATAAATTGAAAGACAAATTGACAAGTATAAAAAATAGAAAGATGGACACATAATTAAGGGAGAATATCAGCAAGTAACCTGAACCTGCAAAGATGAAATCAAGAAAGGTAAGGCTGAAAATAAACTAAGAATTGCAACAAAAGTAAAAACAACAAAACACAACAAAATAACCAAGAAAAAGGTTCTTTAAACACCTCTTATTAGGGTTAGATATCTAGATATTTCAGAAACGTGAATAATTTGTGACTGTATAATCACTATTTACCATCCTATGGATGGGAAAAAAGACTCACAGCTAAAAAAAAGAGATTAAAGTGTAGTTCTGTTCATCTACAGATGAATATAACTGGTCTCAGAAGGTAAAGCTGGAAGCTGAAAATTTGGTGTTTAGCTGTATGAGAATGAGCTGAAATAAATTCTGGAAAAAAATAACTTGCAATTATTCAATTGCAAGGTTCATTTTAGTAGAAAACCCCTTCTTTGTTGTATCTATTTCTATTTCTTTGACACTCAAATGGATATATAACTGTCTTAAGTTATCTCCCCTGTTCCCTACCAAGTAAATATAGGTATATAGTCTTCTTAGTTAATAGGTTGCTATGCAATCAAGTCCTTCCAGATAGAAATGCACATATTATTGAAAACGAAGACATCAAAAATGAATTGTACTATGACAAAAATCAGTTTATTACACTAACCCTTTAAAATTGATTAATGTTTGCATTTAAAACACGGAAAATGTTCTATTTTCCATGCCACTCTAGTATATAGCCCAAAGCCTAGCAAATATATTGGGAAAAAATTCTTTTTATTCAGGGTATTTTTAATCACATATGCCAGAACTCATAAAAGCCTTCATTTTCTTCAGGTTAAAGGAAGCTGATTAAGTGTGCTAGCTAACCAAGTGGGTGTTGACCTGCCTGGACTAGCCTGCTGACACATTCTTGTAGCAAGGTTAAATAACAATTTAGTCACAATTTTAAAATCACAGAGTTAAAAGGAAATGACTATTTTTGAATAAATGAAATATGAATGCAAACAGTGAAACTCTTCCAAACCTAACACAGAATACACTTGCTTTTGCAATGGTGACATTGCTATTTTCATCAAGTTTTGTTCAGTATATTATTGGGCTCAAGTATAGAAAAAATAAATTTCTGATGTAAAATTTTGCCTATATAGCTAAATATATCTACAACTTTTAAATAGCATGCTTAAAGTGACCAATGTGAACATATTTAAGTACACTTGTCATTGTGATTAAGTAATTAGAGCCAAATTCTCACAATGAATAGCTTCTAATTTTCACTGGCTTTATCCAGATTTAGGAATGCTTAGTAGAATGGAGCTTAAATGACTAAGTATTATCAAACTGAGACTTACTCTATCTTTAAAATGTAAGAGCATTTAAGAAAAGACAGACAAGTTAACATGGTGCTGGTTATTTGATGCTCTTTGGTTCCATAAGATCAATAGGTTTTTAGATAAAAAACAGAATATTCTTTTCTCTTTTTTATTCATATCTTACAAGATATGGAATTGGGAAGAAGAATCAGCATGAATCATCCCTATATGGTCAAATACGAGTTTCAACTACTAGAATGTTGAAACCAATAGTGTAATCAGTAAGCATTTTTAGATTAAAAGTTTATACAACTGAAGGGGAAAAGCCAACATGGCATTTAATATTGGTGAAAATTAAGATATCAGATAGAGTTATTACATTTTTATATCCACATGTCTAAATTTCAATTTTATACCTTTTTAATACTTTAATCCATCAATGTATTTAATAGTTATCACTATCACTGCTAAAATAACTGTTGTTACAAAATGACAACATTCAAAGCAAACTATGAATTTAAGAGAACCATTCCCACTCCAACAAAAGAAAGTCTAGATACAAACAACAATCCTTCATACTGTCTTAAGTTTACCAGTGATTGATAAAACTTTTTAAATGCCACTGAAATCAATCCTGATTTTTTTTACTCCCATAAATATTTGCATGTAACCCATGTGTGTACGTGCATGAATAGACATGTATTTATGTACAATGGCTAGAGGCTACACTACAAAGAAGGGAAGTATTAAAATAGCATTAAATGAACTAATAATTATAATTAAAAGTAATTGCCTGTAAAATAAAGCAATCTGTTTGCAAAATGATAGACATCTTATCTAAAAACCCAGTGTTAATAAATTCTTTTAACACTCCAACTGGACTTCACTCTCTCACAGACTGAGACACTATGGAATTTTGAACTCAAAAGGCTTAAATCTTTATAAATCATACTGAGTTTTAGTGAATTTCTGCAAAGGAAAATATCTTCATCCAGGAAGACTTCACCAACTGAGTTTTTTGAATTTCCTGATATATTGTTGTGGAGTACCACTATAGGTAAAGAAGGATCTCCTGTGCAGATATGAATTCTCCACTCATGCAGGGCTTCAAAATGAAGGTACAGTAATCTAATCTGATTTCACAACTTTCATCTCTCATCTATTTATTTGCTATCTCCAGTACCTTTATTGTTACCAAATCCTCAACACATTTAAGAGGAGGCCCACCTCCAACTCATAGGTAATTATTTAGGGGGGAAATAAAAACATAATCATCTAGAAAATGTTTAGACTAAAAAGAACAAGTGAAAAATAATTCCAATTATTTCTGCAAAAGCTTTATTGGTAGTAATTTACTTATGTATTGTGGTTTTGTTTTTATGCACTTATAACTAAATGTAGTATAGATAAAATAAAACAACTGATACTATAGTGCATTCCAATGAGTTGTAATATAATATAGAATAAGGAGGTTCTAATCTAAGCTAATAATATTAAATGCTATATAATCCACATACTGGAACAGGTAACTATTTGTTTGCTTGCTTGCTTATTTATTTATTTTAAAGCAACTTCACAAGGACCTATGAAAAAGGAGTGTTTTAGTGCTTTTTTAAACTGCTGAGTGAGCCAATTACATGCACCGTCCCAGATGAAGAATCAAAGCCAGATTAAAAAAAGCTCTTAATCATGACATAGCTGTTGTAGGAAGCAGTAGAATCAAATACACTAGTCTTTGCCTGTTAATCAGGTCAAGTTCATATTAAATACCAGGTCTTTCAAATAACAAAGTGTGCCCATTGGCAGGGTACAAAGTGTCATCACAGCATTTTGTTTTCTTAAATTGCCAACCAACTTAATGATCGGTGGTCAAAAAAGATAGGAGCAAAATAAGGAAGGTTTGTACAAACAGCAGTATTCTGGATGCAAATCAAGAGGTGGAGCAGTCAACAGGCTGCTATGACTGCCAGTGAGAGTGAGAAAGAGATTGCAGTTTCTACATTTTGATAATTCATCACTAGTTTTTAAAAGCTAAACTAATAAAATAGTGGTTGACTATATTTTGAAATAATAATCATTTCTAGATTATTCATTCAAGAATGAAGCTAATCTCCAGCAGGGCTGACATGGACGTTTTCCTTCTCTTGGTCAGCTGCTTTTCAGAAGTACAGCTTCTAACCAAAATTCAGCAACTGTCTTTTTTTCTTATGAAACAAGTCAATTTCATCACAGTTTGCAAAGATGGCTTATTTAAGCAAAACCTTAATTCTAACATTGTGTTTGATCACAATCTTAAACTGTGATAACCAAAACAGAAAATGAAAACTTCTAATCATTTCAGCGGTGAATCAGAGAGGATGGTGGTAGAAGGTGCTTCTATGAATGCTGAGTGGGAACACCAAAGCTGTCAAAAAACAGGAAATTCTATTGATTTTTTTTCAAAATTAACCAAAAATGACATATATGTATAGTGATTATTTCATTTCTCTTCAACAGCTTGTATTGTTTCTACAATTGGCATAATGCTTTAAAACCAGTTTGATCTTTTCACAAGAAATGAACTTATTTCTATTATGAAAAAATGTACATATAACATCAGGCATTAAAATTTATTTTTAAACAATAACTGGATGCCCCCTCTCCCAAATCACTAGAGTGGATTGTGTTCACGTTTCACCAGCACCAATGCATACTTTATCCTCTCATAAAGTGCTGCTGAGATAATTACTGCTGACAGATTCATTCAAGGTTCATTTCACTTTTTCTCTAGTTTTGCTCTAGTTAGAAGTGCAACAGAGCCCATGGGAAGATCCACCCCTCACACCTGTTAAGTTTCTTCATGTTACTAGGGCCAGTTTGGACATGTCACTTTGAATTAGCATTGTACAAACGCACTAAGTGTGACAATTACTTATCACAGGTTTAACTTATAGGAAAGAGAGAAGAAGAAGAAAAGTTTCCAATTCAAGCCCAAGAACAGTGTCCAAATACGAAATTTAAGTCCTTTAGTACAGGTTGTAAGAAATTCCCTCTGAAATTTACAAAAGAGTTCCCATGGCAGAAATCCTAAACAAAGATCAAAATTAATATAACGAACTAATCCTGTGTTTTTAAATGAAATAAATATTTTCTTGGAGCATTCATAAATATTCTGTTACATTTCTTGGCATTATTATTCTAATTTACTGATATTATAACAGAGACAGAAATGTGTGCGCACGCACGCATGCACACACACACATACAAACAAAAATAGATAGACAAATACACAAAACTCATATTCTGCAGACTGCCATATATTTACTGAAAAGGTAACTGAAGGTTTGGATACGCTGTTAAGGGAGATGTTGTTATCATCCTTTGTAGTACTTGTGGCTATGTTTCAGTATGGGGGAGAATAGGCTGAACCTGAACTTTAGTAATACAGTTGCTGAATGCACATCAGGGCTCTCTAGTGTCATGAAGTTTGCTTCCTTGTTATCACCCAGCTAGTTTACTACAGGGCACATTACATAGGGGCTGCCCTTAAACATTAGTCAAAAATTGTGAGTGGTCCAGAATGTGTGTGTGTCCCCTGATGTCATCATTAGAAACATAGAAATATATATGATTCTGTAGATCCTGCACCATTAACAAGTTCCTGGGTACAATTTAACTAATGTGTTAGTTTTGATCTTTGTAGTTTGTTACCTGGGTACCTACAGGATCATTTGCTCCAACCAATATTGGCTTGACCTTAGAACAGCTAGTTCTATCCCACCTTTTTTAGAGCTTGAGATACTGAAGCTTCTCTGTAGGAGCACCAATGCTTTGAACAGTCTCTTGAAGGTCATCAGGTTGGCCTCTCTCTTGTCAGCTTTCCAGAAAATGTTAAAAACTGAATTATTTCAGAGGGCCTTTTCTTAAGTTTACATTTGATGCCATCTTGTTTCCTAGTTACTTTTCTTTCTTCGTGTTTCCCTGGGTTTTTCCTTCATTTTTTATATTCTGTGTTGTAGGTTTTTGTATTGAGTTTTAATTGATTATTTTTATTTTTATTCAGATTAGTTTTAACCTGACAGTGCATGTTTTATATATACTGTAAACTGACAGTTTGCACCGGGATATTTTTCATTAATGAAATAAAAATACGCTTTGAAATATAGATTAAGCCAATCACATTAGAATATAGAGCAAATATTACAACCATCATAATTGATAAATAACATTACACCGTTCTTCAGAAGAGAAAGTTTTGATAACATTATAATGAGCCAATTCTGCCCCATGTCTTCACAGTTAGCTTAATGCTAGGATGCTCAATGCTAGATGCAGCACACAGATTTTATATAAACCCATTTACAACATGTCTTTTTCATTAGTTCTCTCTTTCTCAAATTAAATTTCAGATCAGCTGAATGCTCTGTTAATTCTTCTTTAAAACTTCTAGTTCAGTTAGAAAAAAAATCCCAATAATATTGTATGTACTACTTCATGAGGTTTGTTTGCTCCAACTTATACACTTTCTACAAATATGAACACATACCAATACTGGAAATGTCTTTCAGGACTACAGGTAGTCCTTAACTTTTGATCAGAATTGGGACCTAAACTTCCAGTGCTAAGTAACGCAATCATTAAGTGGCTCATTTTATGCCTTATTTTCAAGGTAAATATGTCAAACTTTTTTAGTGATCAAGATTATTCAGAATAAGTGAACAATACGTTAGCTTTTTAAATTATGTAAAAGGAAGCTTGCAATTTCATATACCAATGAGATTCAAGTATATTTCTCTTATTAATATCTATGTTAGATTTGTGTAAATCTTCTACAGAACTAGCTTAGGCTGCTTTTCTTTCAGAATTCCAGAAATGTAAATTTCAATCTGTCAATATGAAGAAAAGATAAATCACAAGGGAGTAAGAGTTTTGGATCATTTATCTCCTAAAGTATAGGAGTGGGTCAGGTTGTTTTTTTTTGTAATGACATGTGTAAAGCTATGGCTAACCTCAATTTGTATCTGGGCCTACCATATACATTAATATCTGTGATTGGACCTGTTATATTTCAATTTGCAGGTTATGTTAATATAACGAACTTAATAGAAACTGAAGGCTACACTGAAGTGTTAAATCCCTGCAGCAATATCACTGAGTCACTCTTTCTCTAATAATTGCAAGCTTGGGCATTCTTTTAATGAGTTTTGTGAATATGTCATCACAGAGATGAAATAAACTATCACGTCTAAGGGGTATTATTTTCAATAACACAATTGTGAAACATTTCAACACATTCCGTTTTGATTCATTAAATACTCCAACACTGAAAGAATGACCCCTAGACACCGAGAATAAATGTGTAATGTAGCCAAAGATTAGAATATAATTTTAGGTAACTGTTCATATTAATAACCATAAGATCTGAAAAAACAACTCTACATTTGGTATGTTTGTAAATATGAGCTATTAAAAATATGATTATTAATATTTTTGAACTTATAATCTGCTTACAAATATTTCACTCGCTTATTTATATCAGTTGTCCATGAGCACTTGGGGGGGGGGGGAGTTGAGCCAACCAAACAGCAAAGATATTATGGTAATATTAGCAGAATATACATACAGTGGATTTTGAGGTTGCTATATATGTCACAATTTTGTTAAAAATAAAGATCTGCTATAATTTACACTACTATAATATATGACAAAGAGTAGTGCATAATTGGCTTTTGCCAATAATTACAAAAAATCAAAGATTTGATAAAACCTTCTTGTTTAATGACTGCAATAACATCTCCCAGGGATATGAAATATTATTGACAAATTGTCTATGTGAAAAGTTTAAATAATTTAACATTATATGGCTTTCATTGAGGGAGGTGCTTCTTCAAAAATGTTCATAGAATCTATGTGGTACAATTTTTTTATCTCAGACAATTATCCTTTTCTCCAAATAAGCTTATAAGCTGAATTCATGTTAAACCCATATTGAGTTCTATTTAATTTTTATTTATTTATATAAAGATTTTTAGGTAAATGGAAGCTGCAAATTCTAAGAGTTCTACTGGCATCTCCAAACATTTTGGGTTTTTTTCCTGCTTTGTGGAGAAGTTTATTTTTCAAAGTGGCTGGAATAGTTGAAATAACTGTAAGCAAACAAATCAAACGCTCTGATGGGAATGTAGAGTTCAATTATATCACTCGTTGGACTCTGACTCTTCATTTTTGCAAACACTCTATACTCGCTTTGGGTAGTATAATTTCTACTGTTAATAATTCAATTTTAACAATACGTGTTCTTATTTTATAAGAGAACATCAATTAATTATATTAATTTAAGGGGCTTCTACTTGGACTGACTTTTTAGTTATTTATCTGGTCCCTAGCTAAGTCCCCAAATTAAACGTTTTTTTCAGCTGTTTAAAAGAAACCATATGACTTTGCATGGCTGCAACTTTAAAGTTTAAATCTGTAGCATCTACTCTGTACTTTACAACCTGTCATAATTAATTCAGTTCCTCTCTACTCTGAAATCTCCACAATAATAAGAACTTTATCAGAATGGTGTTAGTACGAAGTAGCGTAGCAAACGAAAATCCCGCCGGGAGCAGTCTAGAGCCCTCTCTTCTAAGCAGTTATCATTTTCTGAATTACAGGAACTATAAAAGGACACTCTACTCAAGCTGCCGCTGAATGTCACCTGAAAAGCAATCACAAAAGGGCTCTGTCGTGGCTTATCTCTGAGCTCTGTCACTACGGCAACCAGCAGGGAATAAGTATCCATGGGTCTATGAATTTAAGAATCCCATAAAAGCCAGGGCTAAAAAGGCATGTGCAGACTCTCAGAGATTGACTGCATTAATACATTAGCAAATACTGTGAAACACTGGATAAATGTCAGCAATTATGGAAAAAGCATCTAATAACGATATTCGTTGTCTGTCAACCCCCCATGAGGTTTGATATGCAACTGCCACTCAAAAGAGCTGCTGGCAATTTTATCTCTTTTAGACTTCTGAATTCAAATCATTCAAATTGGAAAGTAATAAACTGTATAACAGCTTATTTTGAACCTATCACAATTGGCAGTAAGTAAACAATGCAGAGAAGAAAACAACTTTTTTACTATACGGTAGGAGCAGATTTTCCTAAACGTCTGATACATACTGTAGATTTCTCTCTCTCACACACACACACACACCACCACCACCACCACCACCACCCCTGAAATCAAGACAACCTAATAAAAGAAACATATCTACAAGTAGCATGATTAAGATGAAAACAGGGCATGAATCAACATTGAAATCATTGATGTAACCAGCAGCCGTTAGGAAGATTTTTGCCAGCCAACAGCAACTGATATGGACAGTTTTGATTTATCTAAAAAGGAGGAAAGAGGCCACTGCTTCATTTTTCCAAACATATCAATATATCAGTTAAGGACAACGGGTCTTCACGGTACTAAAAATAGACAAAAAGAATAGTTTCAAGATCTCCAAGTAAAAGCTTTTCCTCTCAGGTTATCAGCTAATGCATTTTTCCAAGAAGTTAGATTCAACCATGTACTGTGTTCTATGACATGGTCCACCCCGAAAACATATACCATATAGATGCTACATATATGTATGCATGAAGCAGTATTCAGGAGATATTTAGCTATGTCAGTAAATTTTCACACTGGTAGGTAGTTGGTGAAGCCCCAGTAGCATTATTAAAACTAGTCAGAAATACATGGGTACTCTATAGTACAAATTCTTCAGAGAAATTGTCCTATGATATTTTTGAAGTTAGAAAGAAAAAAGAACTTGTTGTTTCCTACTGAGCAAAAATGGGTTACATATCAGCATGTATGCATATGTGCCAAAGACATTTAGAAAAATTAACCATCCATAATTTATTCACTTCGGTTAAAGTTCAAATGCAGCAGTTCATGTCTTGGTACCATCAATAGAAGACTGTCTTTTAAGATAATCTTCAGAAATGAAGCTATCAGAAGGGAATGTAATAACTTTTTTGAAATCAATAATGTGCTTTCTACTGTACAAAGTTGTGCTACCTAAAATGCTGAAGTACAGCATTCTGTTGGAAAAGCTGGCTGAAGAAGTAGACATAGTTACCTTGTTAAATTGGATCTACAAGTCTAGATCTAGTCATCAAGTGAATGGGAGACTGCTTCATAATGAGTTCTATTATAATGGAATGTAGCATCTCGGTATAAGACTACACTTATATTTCTGATCTTCAGAGTAGCTGAGTTCCAGCAAAAGCAATAGCCAATCATAACTAAATTGAAACATGCTTTCAGGTTCTGCATGAAAGAAGAGGCAATGCGGATCAAAATAACAATCAACAGCACAGGGCATTATTTATTTTTCTGAGATTTATATTGTCTTTCCTCACGATATCAAAGTGATTTTATTTTATCTGCACAGGAACAAGTATGTAAGGCAGACTGAGCTAAGGAGAAGAGACTGGCTGAAGTTACCTAGAAAGTTACCATATTTAAGAGTCTCTGTAGTTCTAGTCCAACATCTTCACCACTGTATCACTGTTATTAAGTAAGTAATCTAAAGCAGAGAAGGCTGATATGATTCTAGTATAATAATAACCACAGGACAAGGGTAGATTAGATGGGGCTACCAAGGCAGGATAGGTGTGAGTTAATTGACAGGAGTCTTTTAATCTACGTTTTTTATGCTACTCTCAAACATTGTGTAGGAGTGATAGATATACAACCAGTAAGATGGTCTACAAGAATTTAATCCCTTTGTTTGATCTTTGTTAGAGGAAATGTATTGGAATTCAAATTCTATTTTTTATTCTAAAACCAAAGGTTGCTTACACATTAGTCTTTTTTTTTATAGTCAACATAAAAGCATTCTATTTCATACAATGCATTCTCCAAGAAAAATAACATTGATCTCTTGGCTGCATATACAAACTGACACCATTTGGATTATCTTCTATTTTTTTATCACCAAAGAAATTTTTTCTATGAAATCTGATGTGATAAGTGTTATATTTGCTTCTAGATTTATATTAACTTTTCACTTAAAGCAAGTATTATAAAACGGAATCCCACTCTCATGTTCTGTATCCTATAATATTTCTGCTGAACTGTCATGTGAAAACCCGAATCAGTAATCAACCTTTGCTGCAAAATTCCAAATTTTTGTTTCAAGTATAAGGACTGTCATCCTGAAAACTTTGCTTACTTTAGTTGGCTTCCCATAATATCCTGTAAATAAATTCTAGTAGTAGATAGTACTTAGCAGCACCATCTATTTTCTGTTCTCTGTTCACTTCTTGGAGTTGGGGAAAGAACAGGAATAAGAGGAAAAGTCACCATTTAACTCCTAAAGAAATTCCAAGGAGAAGAAGACAAGTGATAACAATGGTAGAGCTACTGAGCGATTCTAAATATAAGTTTCCAGCTGTTTAAATATTGCCACAATCTACTAGAAAGTTCAGTAAAAAGGGCCTTGATCAGGTGGAGAACTGGTAGCGGAAATTTTGAGTAGTTCGGAAAACCAGTAAATACCGCCTCTGACTGACCCCACCCCTATCTAGTCTCTGCCTCTTGAGTCCCAGCTGATCAGGACGAAATGGGGATTTTGCAGTAACCTTCCCCTGTCACACCAACCAAGCCATGCCCACCAAGCCATGCCACGTCCACTAAGCCATGCCCAAAGAACCGGTAGTAAAAATAATTGAATCCCACCACTGGCCTTGATCACTCTGCTTTAGTCATGAAAGCCAGTTGACTTTAGGCCAGTCATTCTCTCTTGGTCTAACCACCTCACATTGTTGATGGTGTGGGGAAAATAGAGGTGGGCAAAAGGTATGTTAGATTTGTTCATCGCCTTGAGTTATTTGTAAAAATAATAAAGCCAAGATACAAACAAACAAATAAAATAACTCTTCTCCCTTCCTTCTTCTGTGAGTCTGCTGTTACTATTGTGGAACAGAAATGAGACTAAATTGTTTTAGACGTGTAGTTCAGTGGTGGGTTGCAGGCGGTAAACCCCGGTATGGGCGTACCGGAGCCTGCCCGGAGCACCGGGTCCCATTCCGGTATGGTGCTCCAGAGAGCCCATCCGCCCGCCCGAGCTCCTTACCTGTCCTTTAAGCCTTTGGGGCTTCTGCACACGTGCATGGCGCATACAGCGCATGCACGATGCTCCTCCAAGCAGCTGGAGCGTTGCAGAGGCTTGCAGAGGCGTTGCAGGCAGGTACAATGCATGCGCACGTGTCCATGTGAACAACGCCTGGCCCGTTGCAAACGTACCGGTTGGAACAGGATCCGGAACCCACCACTGGTGTACTTCTAAGTAATGCCAATATGGCAAATTAGTATATTCCTTACCTGTTGGAGTAGGCTAAAATAGTACTTTAAACCAAGGCCTTTATTAGTCTACAAAAAGTAAACTATTGCTCGATTGTGCTAAATGTTGTAAATGGCACTTGATTGAGCACAAAGAATACTGTTTACTACTTTATTAACAGACTGAAGAAATGTGCATCCAAAGAATTTCTTTCATTTAGAAAAAAAACATAACTGAGAAATTTAACTGAGAAAAAGAGCAAAAGAAAATATTCTTCTGGAATATGTGTTTTTCTACGGTAACTGTTTAAAACATTAAATTGTTCCTTGTAACTATTCCATAAGGTATTACTAATTTTTAAAATGTGTTGCTTTTTGAAGTCTCATCACAATAAGATATATTCCACAAGAGAATGGTTTAAGTAAAAAATAAAAGCTAAATAAATCTCCACATCAGATGTAGATGGCAACATCAGACAATAGCAGATAGCAGAACCACAAATCATGCAAGTAAAGCTTCTAGTATCAAATATTTCTTCCAAAATACTAAATCTGAAAATTGAACCAGTAAATAGAAATCAGGAATTGTGCATATGTTATAATGATGAAGCAATTATATACTCCCAGTGCTAGTAATGTTTATATTCTATAGAAACTAAAAATCCATTCTTACAGTATAAAATTGCTTTTTAACAATTTTGCAAGATCCTTGCTTCTCACAGTTAAACTGACACAGCATGAAAATATTCTCCTACTGGCCCACTGTTACCTACTGATTTTCTTTGTGCAAGTGTGCAAAAAAATAAAATAAAGTCATTATTGACTTTTCATTCTGTACCCTATATTTTATTAGACTAAAAATAGGAAACAAAGAACGTGCTGTCATTCCAAAGGGAGGAGCAGTGGTGCTTTTAAAAAATCTCTTGACTGATGCATTTCTGCATTTAATGCAGAAGAATGAAGCTTATTAGGTTCATAGGAGGCTCGATTACACAGAATCTAATTATTGGAAGTTTATTTAGTTGCCTGTTTGCTAAGGCAAAGGTTAACGAGAACTGTACTGAAAAAACCTCCTGTGGTATAACAAAGTATTTTTATGCTGTATGAAATGTAAATTAAAAGTATTCTAATCAAGTCTATCTTTAACTCTTTCATTATTAGTAGTTACGATTAATATTCTTGAAGAGCCATTACTGAGACATTTATTAAAATGAAGTTATTTCCAAAAGCCTGGAATTTTAAAAAGGGAGAAACTAACACTTAACACTTAGAACAAACTTTATAAATAGCAAAGAGGGGCAGTATTGCTATTACTAACATTAAATCATCATAAATATTAAGTTGGAAGTTCTAATTTCAGATAAAAATTAATTATATTTTTGGGAGTAACACATTCAGAAATGTTTACACAGCTGACAGGGCTCAGCTGCAGTAGTTTCAAGCCGGGAGCTTTCTAGACTCATTTGCTTGAAAAGCAGATGACTTAACAATCACCAATTTCATTAAACTTGAAAAGGAAAAAGAAAATCACCTGCAACATTTTCACTTGTTAAAACAGAGTTTAAAATAGATTTGTGTGTTTTATTCAAGCTGGACATCCTATCATATAGAAAAGCTTTTCCTTTTTGTTTAGTTGGCTACTTTCCAAACAGCTGCTGGTATTTGGATTAGAAATCATGGGTTTTCAAATCCTTTCTGGCCTAAACTCAACTAGCAACAGATGACAATACACCAATATATTTCAGAGGTTGCAATTAACCTTGTCGATGTTTGTTTTTGGCAAAAGCTTCAGTTCTACATCCAATACAAGAACTAGCTACTTTCCTTGAAAATACCAATGTGGCACTCTTGTGCCAAATGTACAGCAGTGAACAGCAATTCCTTGCCCTCAGAATTGCTCCCAGGATTCGAGAAATTGGAGGGGCGTGCCCACTGGTTGGTCAGGACCTCCATAAACAAGGGAGGAGCCGGGATCTCCTCCTTGTTCGTGGCCGTGGCAGAAAACATGGCCATGTCAGGATCCCTAGGTGGAGGCACCGAAGGATCCCCAGTTCCCACCTTGGAGGTTTTCCGTGCCTTGCCCAAGAAAATTTTGAACATGGCTGGGGCAAAGAGGCCCGAAGAAGTGGGCTCATCCAATGGGGCCGCACCCTCGTCCTCCGAGAAACCCATGTCCTGGAGATTCTCCTCCCCCATGACTGAAGCCTCGCTAACCATGGAAGGGGATGTAGCCCGATACTGGGCGCAGCCCAGACCTCCATGCCTGGAAGCAACTCCTATCTTGCTGGGCAATGCCCCACAAAATGGCAGCGGAAATAAGCATCTAAAGACCCTCAGGGAGCTGATCCAAATCCTCTATACCACCATAGGCAGAACTAGGCCCCTGGGGAGCCAACCTGCATGAGGGGTAGGATCCCCTAGAAGTACCCTCCAAGTGATCCTCTGAGCGGGCGGGAGAGGGGGACCCCCTCCTCCCAGAATAGGAGTGAAACCTGTCCGGGGAGGCCGAGGATGAAGAAGGACTAATCCCCTAGGAGAGGAGCGGGTCGAAAGGGGTCTGAGGGGAGACCAGAAGCTGTCCCTGGCAGAGGCCCCAGCTGACTTAGCCTGTTTCTCTGCCCTGGCAACGTTTTCTCGATGGCCTTGTGCCTTCTGGCCTCCTTCCTCGTGGAGGTTCGAGATGGGTGCAGGGCAGAGGAAAAACTCGGGAGGGGAACACCCGACTCCACCCCCTGCACTGGGCCTTCCTCACCCCTCACCAGGCCTGCCACCTGGCCCTGAGGAATATCCGAGCCCTCCTCCATTACCCCACTCATGTGTCCAGCAGGAAGGAATGGAGGATTTCAAGCCGCTGTAGGCCCCACCGGGCCCTGGGCTTGCTGTTCCAGTCATCTGCCAGGCCAAGGGAGAGCAACTGCACCAGCCCTAATGGCCGTAGTCTGAAGCACGTTCCTCGTGCACGTGGTGACCAAACCAAAATGGCCACCGGAACTTTTCCTGCTGATCAGAAACTCCAGCGGCTGTGCCAGGCATCCAAAGGCATGCGCTGATGCAGCCAAGGTCGGGGGAGGCCACGCGGCACCCAGGCATGCACCCTCGTCCCCAGGAACATTCGCAGTGGCTAAAGATTAAAGAGAAACGTGGCAGCTGCCCGAATCAAGCGGCGGCTCCGCAAGCGGCTCGTGTGCGCCTCGTGGTGCTGCTGCCGCTTCTCCTGGCTGTTTAAACAATAAGGCTGCCGCTGTATCAAGAGCTGGCACCCCTGCAATCCCGGGGATAGGGCTGAGGCTCTGGGCCCGCGGGGGGCGGCAGAATGCCCCACGGGGCCCTCCCCAACTGCCCGGAGCAGAAACTGTCCCTTGGGGCCGCAGCTGCAGAATTTAGAAATTTAGAAAACCTTTTTAAAATGCCCAATTAAACCAAATGAGACCAAATTGGAATAAATAGAAATTCTACCATGGAATAATTCTCAAACAGTTCTTGGACCAAGTAGACTGAGAGGAAACTGGGTTAGGACTGGAAGGCACCAGTATTTAAGAGTTTGCTCTCAGTCTCTGGATCAATCAGGCTTTGAGAATACCCACATGTGACCACTCCCTCCCTTCCTCTGAAAAATACTGTATGAGTCACTGATGTGGTGTTGTCAAAAACAGTTGAAAAAGTAGTTTACCAAATGATACTCATTCAGTCAGTCAGTCAGTCAGTCAGTCATTCAGTCATTCAACAACATACACAATGACTCCAGAAGATGTACAACATTAAAAAGCAATAATTAAAAATACACAATTTAAACCCCATTCAATCTCAGCCCCTCCAGTGGCAACAGAAGAAGACAAGCCATTTGATCAGCTCCAAATGGAATTCCCTAACCTCCTGACAAAACCATGTCTTCAAGGACTTGTATATCACATATAAACTGTTTTTTTTACTATAAAAATCTGTATTAAGAATTTTCTCCTAATTTAAAAGCCATAAATTAATGGTTCAGTTGATTTAATGTACTACTAGTCAGATAAATTACAGCATGAGTGACGGCCTGTGGGCCAAATATATCACATTCAGGCCACGCCCACTCCAGCTCTGTGAAGGGAAAAATACCACAATATGTCACGTGACGGCAACATGACAGCGCAAGTTTGACACCTGTGAATTAGATCATCTGGCCATTCTTGGCTGATCATAAAAAGCTAAACAGAGCAGGATATTTAGTAATTAGATAAAAGACCACCAGGAAATGCCACAAGAAAGAAAAGATCTGGAAGAAGTTAATGGTACATAGGTGTGAATAAAAGTAGATAGGTATGAAATCAACTGGAATCAAACTTGACACAAAAACATCGTAGTAAATTACAAAACATATTTGCATAGAAATATTTTTGAAATGTAATAAATATTTCCAACAGAAAACTGCAAAATGGGTTAGGGGAAAAACACTATAGCATTTATGATAATTATGACTTACTGAGTCATCTGTAGCAGAAGCAGGCCAGCCTTCCCAATATTGATGACGAACAGGGATACTAGTCAGGTCATACACGTTTCGTTTAACCTGCCATAAACAAACAAACAAATAAATAATGGATGCAAATGCTTACTTTATACAACCAGCATTCCTGCTGAGTAATTCAAATACAACAGTTGTATGTGCCGTTCAAGTTGAAAAGTGATATTTTTTTTAAGTTTTTATTTTACACACATAAACACATCAACAAAAACAAACACATGACTTAAGACAACATAGGAACAAGAAGTTCCATCATATATCATACAGCAGTTTCGTATCAGTTTCTTTGCAGTTAGTGTTTTCCCTTTCTATATCTTTCTATCTTGCATTCATGGTCTCTTTATTCGTTATCCATATTTATGTACAATTCTATATTTATTTATACTTAGCTATTTATAACCAAATATTGTTTATCTATAATGTGCTATATATTCTTACTATCATTTATTCTCTTACATACAATTCTACGTATACATTCACATGGTTATTCTTTTTCTTTGCTAATCTTATACTATTGTTATTCCATTTAAGAGATTATAGGGTACAGTTTGGATTGTATTGTTTACCATCCCTAGCATCTGTTATAACACCACCTTATTTTCTCTTTCTTTTCTTTTCTCTCTCCCTTCCTTCTCTACTTCCTTCCTTCCTCCTCTCCTTCCCCTTCTTTCTTCCCTTACCTCTCCCCTACTCTTACCCTCTCTCTTCCCCTTCCTACCTTCTCTCCTTCTCTTTTTCTCCCTCCCTCCTTCTCTTTCTCTCCCTTCCACCCACCTTTCCTTATCTCTTTCTTCTTCCCTCCTTTCTCTACTTCCTTCTTCCTCTCCTTCCTTCTTCCCTCCCTTTCTTTTTCTATTGTTATAGGTGTCTCTTTCAAATCTCAATTTATGTTTTCTTGGGGATGGTATTTCCACAAACCCATATAATTTCATATCATTTCCTTTTTTCTCTTTCGTTCTATAGTCTATATGCCAGCATCATCCTGAATTGATTTCACCATTCTTAACCTTCTTATTTTATTAAACATCTGGGCTCTCTTTTTTTGGTGCATTCAGTCCATTCAAATTTATCGAGATAATTGTTGTTTCTTGATCCATCTTTAACTGGGGTTGTTTTTTTAACTTCTGGTGTGTCTCTGACTTTTCCCTCTCGCGCGTTCCTTCTCTGCTCTCTCTCTTTCTTGCCTCTGTTCTTCTCTCCTGTTTCTTTCGTTATGTTCTGATGTTTCTTCCACTTTCCAATTCCTCCTTGCTTCCTTGTTCTATTTCCCTCTTGCAGTATTCTTCATAGAATTTCTGTGCATCTTCTATATTCTCTATCTTATATTATTATTATTGTTCTTGTTGTACAATTGTATCACAGCGGCCAGTTGTTTCGCCGGATTTGGCATTGGTTACTAGTCGGGCCCCACCCAGGGGCCTAGGACGTCGTAACGTATTTTCGTAATATGCGTGCAGATCCAAGCAGTGCGGCTTTTTGCATTTGACTGATGGTGATTTTGTCAATTTTTAACTGTTTTAAATGTAATTCCAGTGCTTTTGGAATAGCACCCAGTGTGCCAATTACCACTGGAATTACCACTGCTGCTGGTTTGTGCCATAGTCGTTGAATTTCGATTTTTAAGTCCTGGTATCTTGTGATTTTTTCATGTTCCTTCTCGGCGACCCTGCTATCACCTGGTATTGCGATGTCTATGATTGTGACCTTATTTTTCTCAACCAGTGTGATGTCTGGTGTATTATGCGCCAGTATTTTGTCGGTTTGTATACGGAAATCCCACAAGATCTTGACCATCTGATTTTCGGTGACTTTTTCAGGCTGATGTTCCCACCAGTTTGTTGCTGTTTTAATATTATAATTTTTGCACAAATTCCAATGGATCATTTGTGCTACTGAATTGTGCCGCAATTTATAATCAGTCTGCGCGATTTTTTTACAGCAGCTGAGTATGTGATCAACAGTTTCATCAGCTTCTTTGCAAAGTCTGCATTTGGCATCAATATTATTATTATTATTATTATTATTATTATTATTATTATTATTATTATTTATTTGTCTTGTATGCCGCCCACTCCCGGAGGACTCCGGGCGGCTTACAAAAGACAAGGGAAAGGGGGGAACAAGACAAAGACAACATATTAAAAACAAAACCAACATTCACAATTTCTATGGAGGTAGATGCTTCTCAGCTCCCCCCAGCCTGCTGGAACAGCCAGGACTTGGTGGCTTTGCGGAAGGCCGGGAGGGTAGTAAGGATCCGGATCTCAATAGGGAGCTCGTTCCAGAGGGCCGGAGCTGCAACAGAGAAGGCTCTCCCCCGGGGAGTCACCAGCCGACATTGGCTGGCAGATGGAATCCGGAGGAGACCCAACCTGTGCGATCTAATTGGTCTGAGAGAGGTAATCGGCAGGAGGCGGTCTCTCAGGTACCCAGGTCTGATGCCATGTAGGGCTTTATAGGTAGCGACCAGCACCTTGAAGCGGATTCGGAGACTAATAGGTAGCCAGTGCAACTCGCGGAGGACAGGTGTAACGTGGGTGTACCTTGGTGCACCCACAATCGCTCGCGCGGCTGCATTCTGGACTAATTGAAGTCTTCGAACACTATTCAAGGGCAGCCCCATGTAGCACGCATTACAATAATACAGTCTTGAGGTCACAAGAGCGTGAGTGACTGTCTGAAGGGCCTCCCGATCCAGGTAGGGTCGCAATTGGTGCACCAGGCGAACCTGGGCAAAGGTCCCCCTGGTCACAGCTGACAGATGGTTTTCTAGAGTCAGCTGTGGGTCCAGGAGGACTCCCAAATTGCAAACCCTCTCTGAGGGGCGTATAATTTCGCCCCCCAGCCTGAGAGATGGAACAGTTGGACAATCTTTGGGAGGGAACATCAGAAGCCACTCGGTCTTGTCTGGATTGAGTGCCAACTTGTTTGCTCCCATCCAGACTCTAACAGCCTTCAGGCACTGGCACATCACTTCTACTGCTTCGCTGAGTTGGCACGGGGCAGACAGATACAGCTGCGTATCGTCTGCATATTGGTGATACTTAATCCCGTGCATGCGTATGATCTCACCCAGTGGCTTCATGTAGATGTTAAATAGGAGGGGGGACAGGACCGAACCCTGCGGCACCCCATACTTGAGGGGCCTTGGGGTCGATCTCTGCCCTCCGACCAACACCGACTGCGACCTGTCCGAGAGGTAGGAGGAGAACCACCACCAAACGGTGCCTCCCACCCCCACCTCTCGCAACCGTCGCAGAAGGATACCATGGTCGATGGTATCGAAGGCCACTGAGAGGTCAAGAAGCACAAGGATAGAGGGGTGACCCCTATCCCTGGCCCGCCAGAGATCATCGATCAGCGCGACCAAAGCAGTTTCCGTGCTGTAACCAGGCCTGTAACCATATCTTTTTCCTTGCCAAGATTCTAGAACTCCTTCTGGTACCAACCATCTGTACATTATTCTGTTTTTATTTAACTGGTTTGCTAAGAATTGGTACTGCCTACGCTGTTCCCGAATTCTTCGTGGAATCTGTTTGAGCGTAATCAACTCTTTTCCCTGTAGAGTAATTGTCTCTTCTCTGGTTTTTTGTACACTTCATCTCTCGTTATTTTTTTAGCAAATCTTACATGGACTTCTCTCAGGAGTCCATGTCTTCTGGCATAATTAGTATGCACCCTATAAGCTTCATCAATGTCTCCTCTCAATTCTTGTTCTTTTTTTTTAAAGAGATTCAGTGAGAATTTTAATTAATTTTCCTTTCACGTCTTCCTCCTTCTCTTCCGGTATGTTTTGGAATCTTAGGTAGAATGCAGCTCTTTCATTTTCCAGTCGGATTATTGATAGTTCTAATTCTTTATTAAGTTGTTTATATTCCAGTTCCATTTTTCCCATCTTCTGGTCTGATTGTTCTATTTTTTCTTCCATACACTGGATTTTCTGTTCATTGATTGTTAAGGCCTTCTGTATCTTTTCAATTTTATCATCTACAATCTTAATAGTTCCCTTCAATTCTCCCATTTCATTTTTCATTTCTTCATGATTCCTCCTTGTTTCTTCATGATTAGTAGTTGTCACTTCTTAGCTTTTCGCCAGTGTCTCTTGTATCATCTGGAGGATTGATTGCCTACTCTGCATCGTTGGAGCTGGTCCCGCTGTTTCTGTCATCTTTTCACCTTTCTCCAACCCCAACGCACTCTCAATTGATCTTTGATTTGATTTGAGGAGTGGCGGTGTTGCTGAGATCACATTGGGTGTAGTTTTTTTCACTAATTTTACTGAAGTTGCCATTTTTATCCCCCTATTTATCCTTGCCTACAATTGCACATAAGTTTTACTTTTACTTCTACTTTGTCAGCAATATCTATGATATAAATAATTGTATATTTCAATATTCAACAATAATTAACTGTCCTTAATATCACATTTCAATCCCTAAACATTCCTATGTAGTATTCTATCCTATTTGATTATTTGGTTTTTGGTCTTTACTTAATATATATCATAAATTTATATATTACACTATTATCTTATACCAATAAATGTCCCTCAATTTTATCAATTATACAAGCATTCAATCCTAGTAATTAGTCTGTGTGTGTGTGTGTGTGTGTGTGTGTGTTTGTGTATGTATGTATACACACACACACACACACAGACTAATTACTAGGATACATACATACATACATACATACATGTGTGTATACATACATACATACATACATACATATGTATCAGCTTATGTCATTAAGCTTATGTCAGTAATTTTCTTACATCAGATTTCAGGGTTCGGATTTACAGTCCACTAGGTGTCACCCTTTCCTCAGTCTCACTGTGAATATCCACGAAGCAAAGTTCTCTTTCCAATACAGTCCTCTATCTATTGTCTCTGGCACTGTTCCAAACTCCGAGGCAAATAAATGTCAAATACTTATAAATTCAATAAGCAGTAGAAGGAAGAGTGAGCAGAAAAAGAAAAGGAACTCAGTGTACCAACCCGACTGTTAAACAATCTCTCCTTTGAGCTTTCCAAATCTTTTCGGCAAATATTATTTTCCACTCCACTCCTGTTGTCTATGTCAGATTTTCGTTCTCACTGTGGCTAATTCATTTAGCCTCTTCCAGCTGTCCCTTCCGTCCCAGCGTCTCAGCGTATCTGCTCCAGTTCTTTTCGGCAAAATTGAGCTGCAAAAACAGCCTCTCTCCTGGTGCCTTCTTCTTTCCAGCTTACCCTCTCTGCCAGTTTCGCATTGCCTTCCTCTTTGGCTTGTCAGCAATAGTAACAAGTATCCGATTTCCACTGCTTCTCTGTCTATTCGCTTCCTTCTTATGCGGTCGCCATCATTCTGGTCCTAACCAAAAGGCAGGATAGTTCCTCATCCGTTTAGGGGGTTTCTCCTTTCCGCAGGAGGATTTGCCTTATCACCCCAGCGTCTACAGAATATCCCCCTTAATCTGTTGGCCCCTACAGGATCAACAGTGCTCAAAGGTGAGCCTAAACGAAGAAGTTAGAGTTAGAGGTTAGGAGAGCTTCCTTCCCTCCACTCTAAGCACAGTGACGTCACCACAGGAAGTTCTAGAAGTGATTTTTTTTTAAAAGCAATCATTAAGACCTCTAATGCAAGCTAGAATCAAAATTTAGTTGTTTGCTTCCGTACCAGATGTTTTACAGACACATTCATCAAGTTTACTGTGAAACTACTTGGACATAAATGTACCTGGTGCATGTAGCAAATATAACATAAAAGGTACCATAAAAAGAAAATGGCCCTTTAGAAAAATAATTATTCAAATCTGTTTTCAAAGCGATCAGAAAGAAAAATACATTAATGTCAATATTCAGTAATTTTAGTCTAAAGATCCTACTAGTGAAATATAATATTTTGATTTTTTTCAAACAATTCTAAGAAAGTGTCAATGACAGGTAGACTGGGAAATACAATTCTAAAGAAAATAGTGACCTTACAGTGGAATGAAGTGGAATACTGGGGAATTACAGTGAAGTGAAGAAGATGAATTTACTTCTATGGACAGACTATTGTGTCATTTTTGTGTGTTTTTACCTGGGCAATAACATCACGTAGCCCTTGAAAGGGATATTAAAAGGAATCTGGCCCATTGGCTGAAAAAAAAAACCTTTTCCTAATCTATGCTTGAGCCTCTGCTCCAATTTGTATTTCTTATATTACAACACCTATCCAATGAATTAAAAAATTAATTAACAAGCCTACAGTGGCATCCAAAACTAGCATACTATAGGACAGACTTAGAAAAGAGTCCATGGTTATTTACTGCTCCTAGTTGAAGCATTCGGTCACAATGAGTAGCGATGCCTGGCTGGCCTTCTCTATGCCAGGAAACTTTGTTGATGACAATATTTCTCTCTCATACTTTTATAACAGATTTTATCCCTTTTGCAAGATCTAAAAAAATCAAGCACATTGCTATTTTCATTTGTTCATTTGCCAATAATGTATGGGTATCAACTGTTATTTTAAAGTGGCCACTGATGAATAAAATCACTTTATTAGGTATACTCTAATATGAGAATTTATTAGGCATAATCTAATACTGGTTTTTCAACTTACCAAGAAGTTTGGTTCTTTTATTTATAGCCAGAATCACAATTATTTTATCCCACTACAGGTATTATTTGTCTAACAAATTGTTAACACTAGATGGTGAATGGTGATTGTCAAACTATTTAGCTCTCTCTAAAAAGAAAGTGATTCTTCTACTATAAGCATTCTTCTGACACAATTCTCTTTAGAAAGATAGATAGGACGAGGTTACAATAATTCCTACATTTTAATTCTTTTCAATGTAGAACTAATACCCTATTACCCCATGTACATTAGAATGGAGACTTTCTGATGTAACTTTTTACAGCCTTCTGATGGACATTTGCAGCTAATGAATCTCTATCAGTCTGGTAACCAACTGTTATAGTCACTAATCATTTTATATACACTAAGGTTTAATATTAGCATGTTAAATTTACATTCTGTTACATAAAATTTACATTTTATTCTTAAGTCATTGCTTATTAAGTAATCTTTCTCCCCACTCCTCTTAACATACACACACACTCTCTCCCCTTCTGTTTTAGAAAGTGATTCACCTGTTGAACTGAACTGTAGTTTAAGAAACCTTATGCATAATTGCTATTTTTAATGTGCTACAAGTTTCAAAGTTGTTTTTGTTGCAAAAGTTTAAAAAGTTATTTCAGTGTCATTTTGCATATAAAATGAAACTTTACCTGTTTAGTTTATAATATGATTACAGCAATATTTCTATTTTGCTCTCTCTCTCTCTCTCTCTCTCTCTCTCTCTCATACACACACACATACACACACACTGCATAGGGTAACCAAGAAAACCTTCAAGAGTTTACATTCTAGATTACAAACTAATAATTCCAGAATGGATGTTTTAACAAGTGTAAGATAACCTACAGAGAATAAAGATAAGCTTCCTAAATACTTAAGAATATCTTTTAAAAAAAATATTTTCCATGTCAGGAGGCAACAGACATGACTATTATTATAACCTACATAAAAAGATTCAGGACTAAGATGTGTTTCCTAAAATGAGTGTTAGTATGTCCAGAAATAAAAGGCACTGAAAATAATTCCCCTATTTTATTTATTATCAAAATTATATTATTTTCATAATTAAGACACATACTATAAAGACAAGGAGTTTGCTTATCTAAGAAACCAATGTTAGTCATATAATAAAATCTACAAAAACAGCAAAAAGAATAAATACTGTTCTTCAACACCAATGAAGTAAAAATAACTAAATTCGGGAAACTGGATTCTTTACATTCTGTTCTAATTCCAAAACACAACACCACAGCATTATGAAATAAACAGTATTCTCCTTTTTCCATTCATTCGTCTGTAACTCCATTGATTTCAATAACATTCCTTTGCTATTCTAAGCCTGAAAGACATTTCTACTTAGAGTGTTATGTTGGTATAAAGCACAATGCCAGACTGATGTGCTGAACTAAAATGATCAAAGTTTGAGTAATGTTAGCCAACGCACAAGTATTATTCAACCAGAATGACATCTGTTGAGCAGCTTGTTGCAAAATACACTAGTTGTTAGAGACAGGCCTCAGCTGGGAAGTAGCAGGTAAAATGTATTTAGGCATGCACTGTGTTTAGTTAAACAAAAGGCTGAGGTTATATTCACAAATGCCTTCTGAAAAGATGCCAAAGCCAGTCCTTTTTGACCTATAGTATTTTTTTAAGTTGCTCTCTGATAATGTATCAACTAGCCTATTTTTTAAAAAAGACTATAAATATAATGTTTTAAAATCCTATGCACAGAGGATTCTATGTTGAGAATATTTTATGTAAAATGAAGACATTTCATATGTTCTTATACAATCAGGGCTTAGCATAAAAGTGGAAGAATTTAGAGAACTTAGGTTTACAGACTGACATGGCAGTTTCTTGTGGTAAATATTTTGAAACAGTGGCAGCAACAATGGACCTTCAGCTATTCCTCCTAAGTATCCCAAACAGACACATAAGCCAACACCATGGTGGTAACAATATTTGCTTATTGTTGAACTCTTGAAAGTTGGATGTCTCAGCTGATTGTCTTTTTGCAAAACAGACAGAAATCTGATTAATTTAAATAAGGGGGGAAATTAAGCTTGTTTTCAACATTTCCATATTCAAAATTAAGAAAATACATCATTTGCTCTTCCTTCATTCTATGTAACAGCCATCCATATGTCATGGGGAGGCCCATATTGATCTCCATTATCCATTATGACTTTGGTCAAGCAATATAATTTTTTTTTAGTGAAACAGAGAATGCACGGGCTAGGATAACAGCATATTGTACCTCTATGCCACATAGTGGCATAGAGGTACAATACAGACCAATTTTTTAGCCTTTTGGCCAGTGTATCAAAAAGCAACAAAGTAGTATTCCAGGTAGCTATGATTTCTAATGTAGAGATTATAGTACTTGCAAACCAACCTATACACACTCAGGATAAAACGTGCATTTCAGAAATGAAAATATAGCTAATGCACCAATTCTGCTATATGGTTCTCATAAGCAAATGAAAAAGCAATCAGCAAAAAAGAGGGGCTTCAGATCTTGAGCCCCTTTTTATGAACAGTATTTACCCTAATCTTGTAATTGCTGATCAATCCTAACAACCCAGTTCTTATATTTCAAAGATTGAGAGAGTGCAGTATTTTTCACATGTGCATTCAGAATAGTAAAAGAACAATCTTCATTTTTAACCTATACATCTTCAATCCAAAGGCCTCTTATTTTGAACAGATTCCATATTAAATATTTGTTCCCTGTAATACACCTTGAATTGGCAAATGTAAAAATTCATCAGCCTCAGTTCCACTTATTTACTTCTTATTTATCATTTTATATGACCTAATATATGGCATTGCATTTCATACACAAAAAACTGTTAGGAATGAATATAGATTGGTAGTGAAATATATTGCAACATTTCATTCAGAAATATATATTTGAACAGCTACGTAGGATAAAATAAATGACTCAGGACATAGCAAAATGGCTGCTAATAAATATTATCAAAAGATAATCTGCTTTGTGAGATAGACAATATATTAAAAAACATGACATCAGGAACTCACGTTCTATAGCTTCTTCTTCCTACATGAAAAGTATTGATTTTAAAACAAAATCAAAATATGTTCTCTATTTTGTAGATGTGGCATTATTATAACATTACTCTCAGCAGACTAACATGATTTGTGCAGCAATGTATAACTGAATGCTGTTTTTTAAATATCACATGCCCTGCCCCCAAAGGTTTGTTGTTTAAGGGCACATGCAGAAGCATTGGAAAACAAACAGATCAATAGAACAGACAAATGGAGTGATGAAGGGTCATTTGTGCAGTATTGTATTACAGAACAGATAGGCTGCACAAATCCTCCTTTTTTAAAGATGAGGAAGATAAAAACAAAACATTAGACTGTGAGTTAATCAAGAGGCTGCAGCCTTAAATTTATTTATTTGGAAGTAAATCCATTGTACATAGTGAATAATATGTTCAGGACTGAACTCTATAATTTAAAAGGAAACTACTGAAAGCGTCAAGACTCATTAAAGACCAAAAAGTGCTCTCAAACAATTTTAAAGGGAAGATCCTGTTTAAAATCATATACAAACCTTAATCCACATTGTATATTATTTGATGATAATATAACTGGCATCTTAATAATATAATTGGCATTTTTTCTGAAAGAATGAAGCTTTCATTCTTCCTTAAGCCTTCTCTTTCCTTGCCTGTTTCTATGCAATTTGCAATTTTAATAGATTTGTATGCTGCCCAATCCCGAAGGACTCCGGGCGGCTTACATAAAAACAGTTTAAAAGCATTTTAAAAAGTTAAAATACAAAACAAAGATGAATTAAAGGAGGGCACAACATACACTCGATCTTAATGGGGCTGAAGATCAGTCTAGATCAACAGCCCCAGGCCTGCCGGAACAGCCAGGTCTTAACAGACTTACGGAAGGCCAAGAGAGTGGGGAGGGTCGGGATCTCAGGGGGTAGATCATTCAAAAGGGCCGGGGCAGCTACAGAGAAGGCTCTCCCCTGCGGACCCGCCAGACGGCACTGCGCAGTCGATGGTACTCGGAGGAGGCCTGCCCTGTGCGATCTTATTGGTCGCTGGGAGGTATGTTGCAGGAGACGATCATGGAGATAACCAGGTCCTAGGCCATGTAGGGCTTTAAAGGTAAATGAGGTCTTCCCCACCCCCTGCTCCTCCTTTTCCCTTCAAAATTCATTTGGTGAAAATCAAGAAAATAAGAAATGCAATCGAAGAATCTAAACATATATGAAAGAGCCATTATTTGAGAATTGATTTGGAAGTCAGTTAGAAATATACATTCCAGAGTGCCTGTTGCAGATGAAACGTAACCTAGCCTTTTCCTTTCCTTAATATCTAACGTAACATCATCTAGTTTTTAAGCTCTTCATAGAGGTTTTTTATTTTATTTTATGATCCCTGATCATGACTTCACACAAGAATGTTTCTGAAAAATGCTGAAAAAAACATTTTGAAGTAAGGATATATTATTAATGAAAGAAGGGACTCTTTAAATGTGAGTATTGAATTTCTTAATTGTATTTTCAGAAGCATTTGGAAGAGAACTGCTTCTGACAAGTTCCTCTGCCCAGAATGTCCTTTGCCTGTGATGTAAGATATAAGAATCATGAAAACTATCCCTGAAGCTGCTATTTGCTGAGAGACAGACAGAGAGACAGACAGGAAGGAGGAGAGAGAAGAGAGAGAACCGTAACATTTTTGTACCAATTTTCTCATATATTATAGTATAGGTAAATTCTTTAAATGGAGCCTCCTTAAAAATGGAGCCTTCGAAAGAATTGTGACAATAACTGAGAATAGCATCTGCTTGCAGAATGGCACAAGCCAATCACACGGCTGTTCTGAAGGAAAGCTGAGCCTCGCATTGTCTGGGCAGCTCTGTCAGAAACTATAGAAAACTGAAAAGTTGAGTGCTGCTGGGCCCTGGAGCTGGCTGAGAAGCAGGCCGAGTCTTGAAAGTTGCAACATCTTTGCACACACCAGTAGCCTCTGAAACACACTGAGGCTCCCTTGAGTGGCTGAGTGGCTGGGTCAGGAGCAGGTAGAAGACTTACAGGAACTGTGAGGGAAAGCAGGCCCAAGGCCCATGGGGAGAAGCAAAGAATGGACCCAGGGTTTTCACTAGGCCAGCCCTACATCCTGAGGCATCACTTGATTTGCTTAATGATTTGCATGATTGCTTAACAACTGCCCCGGGGAGAGCAGTTTCAGGAGTCATTAAGGGAGGTGATCATGTGGGTTTGTGTCATAACTTGTGATGGTAATGGCAGGCTCCATTGCAGTAGGACTATCTGTATGTGTTTTGTCTCCATGATACATTTTAATAACAATTTATATATACACCCTAGTAGGTGTCTTGATTCAAATTTTGCCATTTACCCTCCTTCTTTGTTAAGGTAGCTTTTTACCACATACATTTTTATTTTTCATAACTACGTAGAATTGTGAATATTTTAATTTTTATTATAAGTTGATATGAGTTGGTATGGATTTTATGATATTAAAAATTAAAAAATAGTTGGGCTGAATGCCCAAGTAGCTATAAAACTCTAAGGCATTGGATTAAAGACATATAATAAAAATGTTATAGTTCACAAGTTCATTATAAACTTTTAACATATTCTGGTCATGAATAAATTAGTTTCTCCATAAAAGAGGATAAGAAGCAATTGATGAATCTATTCCCTCACCTATTTCCCACAGGAGCAAGCTGTCCACAAGAAGCATTTTGAGGAAAATATATTTCCACTGTTGGTGCCCACAACTATTATTTCACTGTATTATAGATGATAGATAATAGCCTTTATCTGTAGCAAAAATTATAAAACAGAATTAATGATCAATAATTGAAGTACAGTTCCACAAAGGAAAAGGAGGATTGCTTAACAGAGACAGAAAGTACAATTAGTTCTTATAGTGCTACCACCAATATTCATTGAGTGCAACAGAGTAGAGTGATTAATATAAAACTGAAATGAGAACAAATGGCACAATTTTTAATGTTGAGTATGGATAATATTTTTGGAGACACTTAGTTGTTTGTCACATGTTTGGAAGATCCAGACACTTTGGCAGAAACGGTGACATTTTCCAGCTTGACAAGCTATGGGCCTGGAGTTTGGTATAAGCCTTCAGAGCATATTCCTTTATCAATAGGCTTTCAAACTGTGTTTATTTGGCTGCAATACTGATAACGCAAGAGTTGCTGGATATTATAAGACTCTGGGGTCAGGAAGTGAAGAGGACATGAAACCCAATTTTAGATAATAAATAAAAATCCTGCCATAACAGAAGTATTTCAGAAAAATAAATAATAAGGTGAATGCATTGATTTCAACAATAATAAAGATTAACATTTTCAACATGAAAATGCCTAGGTCTGAAAACTAGAATGTTCTAACTCTGGCTCATCAATCTCAAACTTTTGCACGTTGATATAGAATATTAAAGCAGCAGTTACAACATTTGAGTAAATGTGATTTCTTCTTGTGATTGGATTTGAACGAAAATGGCTAGTACATGGACTGATATAATGTTTCTATTAAAGTTTACCAAATAAGTAATTGAAGTAGTGTTGAAATGGGGCAGGAAACTCAAATACTGGTGAACATGATGGTGAACAGGAATGATATTAATCACTTTAAAAAGGGAAAGAAGAACTACAGCATGAGCTTATTTCTGCTCAAGAGAGCTTCACACATAATTAAAAACTCACCATGGAGCAAAGTCCCATCTAGATTCAAAGATTTGGTTATAAATTTAAACAAGGCTAAAAATCTCAAACAATTTAGAAAGAATTGAAGATTATTCTATAAGAAAGACCTTGAATAATGTATATGATTGCAATGAGTATAGAGACTCTGCTGCCACAGAATTTGGTACTGTATTAAACGAAATTAAATATAATTAAATGGTTGCAGTTATTTCATTTAGAAATAGTTTCTATCTATTTGACAAAGAGAACCATGGGTCTAAAAAAACAGTGCCTCATATATAAGACAAACTTTTAGTGATGCACCAAAAATGAAATATGGTATTCATATATATTTTTATGCCATATGTCAGACCTCTAAAGGTATTGTACCAAGTTCAAGATTCCCTCTGGGTGCACAAAACAGATCCTTTCACAAATGTGAAAATAAAACTTCAAGAAAAGTAATAGAGTATTTCTGATCTTAAAATATAAATCAACCCTGGAACAGAATGAATAGCAGGTTTGGAAAATGTGATCAAGAAATGGTCCAAACAAGCTCTTAGTCAACCTTTAATTACAAGTGTACAAATACTAGGAATTAAAGAAGACAACTGGTACTCAAACTGCTGGGCAGTTATAAGCGTCAAACAAAAAGTACTGATGATTCAAGTAACTTGGAGACTGTGCTCCAGATGGGCAGAATAAAGAATCAACAGGATGATCTGTCTGAATGAAAGAGAAGCACATGGTGAATCTTAACTACTTCATTGTTTTGGTCTCATCAGTAAAAGAAAGCAATGCAGTATGAGTAGTGCCTAGGGGATATACACTGACCAGTTGATATGCCTTAGAAATAGGAACATTTCAGAATTGTGTGGTTTCTTTTATTCAAAAAAGGCTCTGAGCTGACCAATTTATAGGTTGATTGGATCAGGTTACATGGGTCAATTGCCTGGGTACTGATGTGGCAAAGAGGCATTTAAAGATATTGATCATACATTAGAAGCAGCTCCTCTTTAAGTTAATGAAGGAAGGAGGAACATAATTCTAATTTTGTCATTATAGAAAACGCATAAATAACAAGATTCTGTCTTTTCTATACTCCAGCAATTCTCCTTCTGCAAGAGTGCATCTATTACTCTGGGTTTTTTTCCACACAAACATGCCCATATAGGCATATAAATTACTTCCATTCATAAATCACAGTGGAAGTGAAGCTCTCATAGACCATTGACAAAACATGCTCATATACATTTCATATACACAAAATATTATAGCTGATCAATATTAATAAAAATATCACTTCTAATTTTCCTTCGGTTTAATATTTCCATCTGCTTATAATAATTAATACTGCTTGCCAGATACTTAAGTTCCTCAAGATAACCAAAACTTACTTCCATTGCAACCAAGGAAAGCATAAAGAGTCTTTTATGTTTTCAGAGCTATAACCAACAGTATTGCAAGTTTGAAGAGTAAAGTCCATAACAAATTTACAAATATGTGTGATAGTGAATGTTAACATTCCAACATTATGCTGTTGTACTCACAAGCAGTCTTAGTATACAGAAAGAATTCTTTTAAAAATTTATTTCCATTTAACTACTCACTAACAAAGCTATTCCTTAGCTCATCTCTGCCATAACCTTCTCTATTCAGAAACATATGGGAAAAGACATTAAATAACTACTGCAAAGCATAGACTTCTAGTATTAGTGCTACACACTGCATATCCCTATTCTTTGTTCCAACTCCTCTATTTAATCTATCATTATGATTCAGTGACCCTACACTAAATTTAAAGCAGATCCTTCCTTCCTCCCATGCCTAAATGCACATACTTTTCTGGTTGTAGATGCCCTCAAGTATTATCTACTCTACAGGGTTTCTCTAATCTCACCTCTGAGCTATGCAGTGTTATACAATCAAGAAATTGCTGTGTACAACTTAACTATGGAGGTTTACACACAAAACAAAACTGAGGTGTTTTATTAGAAATGTTTTTATTATATTCCAACATTTAAAACCCAAAACGCAACTACTTTTTAAAATATTTATGTACTTTCAATTTTTAAGGAATATACATACAGAATATAACCCAACTTTTATTACATTTTAAAGATTGTAAAGTACCCCATCCTAAATTTGTTGATCATATGTAAGCATGCAAATGCCTAATTACTAAAACAGTTTAGATTAAATACAAAGAACAATTGAAGGATGATTTGTGCTCAGATTATTGCAAATACATACACTCTGTCATTCCCTCATGCCCTTTACGTTGCACCAAAATCTGATCAATAAATTTCAGAGGATTTTAAACTACTGATTTGAAATTTCATTTGCTAATCTGTCTAGAGGGTATCCAATCAAGAAGCTGAAATATATATAAAAAAGAAACAATAGGAATGCAAGACCCAATGAAATCCAGGATTTGGTGGATTGTACCAGCCTTGCCTATTAACTCACAATGCTTCTGCATAACCCTTCTATTTGCTACCGAGTTAAAAAAAAAATTCTTAAACGTTTGGTAGGTTTCATATTCCAACAAACTATTCTTTCTTAAATCAATCAGTAAGAGCTATTTAACAAATTACCAAAATTTTGTTTAAATGGAATTCATACAAAGTGCATAAACAAATGTAGTATAACTATGTTATTGCTGACAACAATATTTTAAAATGTCACGTTATTAAGTTGTAAAATAGGTTTTATTTTTATTAAAAAGTTATACTGAAATAGCTAGGTTAAAATTCTTGCTCAAATATTAAGGAGGAAAAGATATACAAAAATGTAGATCAATCGAATGTAGACACATTCTATCAATATCATTTCTGTTTTGAAGCAGCTGTTCAATGTATTGCTATTTAAATGGTACAGAGATGGGGAGGAGGGAAAATCTACAGGCATAGGAGTGAGACATGAATTTGCCAATGTAACAGAACATTGTATCTTTCATCTGGGATGCTTTCCTATGAAATAAATGCATTGGTATTTGTGAACAGTCATTTGATGACCAAGATATATAAAAATAAAATGGCTTTCTGTCGTTATGGTCTCTTGTGACGAGCCGATAGACAGAGAAAAGAAGCAGTCTGCTTCCTCCCATATTTGGGCATACCAGGGGTTGTGACACTAAATACATACCTACTTCCCTGGCAGAGCTGATAAGGAATTGAATTGAATTGAATTTATTTATTTCTATGCCGCCCAATCCCGAAGGACTCCGGGCGGCTTACAGAAATAAAAAGAAATTAAGGGAACTTAAAAACAATAGGATACATGAAGTTAAAAAAGGAACGCAACAAACACCCAATCAGAAGGCCTGCCGGAAAAGCCAGGTTTTAATGGCTTTGCGAAAGGCCATGAGAGTGGGGAGGGCCCGGATCTCTGGGGGCAGCTCATTCCATATGGCCGGAGTGGCAACAGAGAAGGCCCTACTCCTAGGCACCACCAGCCGGCATTGTCCTGCTAAAGGCACCTGGAGAAGGCCCATCCTGTGCGATCTTATTGGTCTAAGGGAGGTATGTTGCAGAAGACGGTCTCGTAGGCACCCAGGTCCTAGGCCATGTAGGGCTTTAAAGGTGATAACCAGCACCTTGAATCGTGTTCGGAGACCAATGGGCAGCCAGTGCAGCTCGCGGAGGATAGATGTGATATGGGTGTACCTTGGCACACCCAATATTGCTCACGCGGCTGCATTCTGGACTAGTTGCAGTCGCCGAACACTTTTCAGGGGCAGCCCCAAGTAGAGCGTGTTACAGTAATCTAGTCTTGAGATGACGAGGGCATGAGTGACTGTCTGAAGTGCCTCCCGGTCCAAATAGGGCCGCAATTGGTGCACCAGGCGAACCTGGGCAAAGGCCCCCCTGGTCACACCCGACAGATGGTGTTCCAAGGTCAGCTGTGGGTCCAGGAGGACCCCCAAATTGCGAACCCTCTCTGAGGGGGGCAAGTTTTCTCCCCCCAGGATTAAGGACGGACTAGATGGACTGTCCTTAGGGGGCAACATCCACAGCCATTCGGTCTTGTCAGGATTGAGTGCGAGTTTGTTCACTCCCATCCAGACAGCTTCCAGGCACTGGCACATCACTTCCACCACTTCACTGAGTTGGCACAGGGCGGACAGATACAGCTGAGTATCGTCCGCATACTGGTGGTATTTAATCCCATGCCAGTGGATGATCTCGCCCAGTGGCTTCATGTAGATGTTAAATAGGAGGGGGGACAGGACCGACCCCTGCGGCACCCCATAATTGAGGGGCCTAGGAGTCGACCTCTGTCCTCCGACCAACACCGACTGCGACCTGTCGGAGAGGTAAGAGGAGAACCACCGTAAAACGGTGCCTCCCACTCCCACCTCTCCCAGTCGTCGCAGAAGGATACCATGGTTGATGGTATCGAAGGCCGCTGAGAGGTCAAGGAGCACAAGGACAGAGGAATGGCCTCTGTCCCTGGCCCGCCAGAGATCATCCGTCAGTGCAACCAAAGCGGTTTCGGTGGAGTAACCAGGCCTGAAACCAGACTGAAAAGGGTCTAGATAATCTGCTTCATCCAAGGTCCGTCGGAGTTGGAGGGCCACCACCTTCTCAACAACCTTCCCTAAAAAGGGAGGTTGGAGACTGGACGATAGTTTTTAAAAATAGCTGGGTCCAGAGAAGGCTTCTTGAGGAGGGGTCTCACCACCGCCTCCTTAAGAGGACGTGGAAAGGATCCCTCCATCAAGGAGGCGTTCATAATTCTCTGGAGCCAGCCTTTGAGACCAGCCATGAGGGACACGGATCCAGTAAACAGGTGGAGGCACTCATCGCTCCCATGGCCGTGTCCACTTCATCAGGGGTGGCAAGCTGGAACTCATTCCAGAAAGTCTGAGCAAGACCCTCCCTCGGCAACTCGGTTGGTTCTGTCCAAATGGAGTCCAGGTCTGTCGGAATCTGAGTGATTTTGTCCGACAGAAACTGAGCAAACTCCTCAGCTCGACCCTGCAAGGCATCACCCGTTTCCCCCCCATTCAGGAGGGAACAGGTTATCCTAAACAGGGTGGCTGGGCGCAATTCTGCGGACGCAATGAGAGCGGAAAAATGCGCACATTTTGCCGCCTGTATCACCACAAGATAAGTCCTAATAAAGGCTCTTAGCAGTGTTCTGTCGGATTCGGAGTTACTACCCCTCCAGAGTCGCTCTAGGCATCTCTTTGGCGCTTCATCTCCCAGAGTTCCTCAGTAAATCAAGGAGCCCTCCTGGATCCACTGCTGCGGAGAGGGTGCATAGGCGCAATCCGATCCAGGGCCCCAGTCGCCGCTGTGTTCCAGGCAGCGACCAGGAACTCTGCCGGATTGTGGGCAAGAGAGTCAGGCATCTCCCCAAGCTCCTTCTGAAATCCCAACGGGTCCATCAGGTGTCTGGGGCAGAACCACCTAATCGGTTCCACCTCCCTGCGGTGGGGGAGTAGCTTCCAAAAATCAAGCCTCAACAGGTAGTGATCTGACCATGACAAATGACGAATGAGACTTCGTCGAAACGTCCCCAAGACACTTCCAATTTTACGCGGGAGAAAACCCGAACAACCAAAGACCTACAAATTAACACCTGCGAAAACCTCAGAAAACAAACAAATATATATATGTATATTTGTGTATATACATATATGTATATATATGTATATATATATATATGTGTGTGTGTGTGTGTGTGTGTGTGTATATATATATATATATATATATATATATATATATATATATATATATATATATATATATATGTTATATTTATGCTGATAAATAAATAAAGGGAGACTAGTATAGATCTATTTCAAGCTATTTAGCTCTCATCAGCTAGCCATACCCAAGTTTTTGGGAATCGAACCCAATATATATATATGTAGGCCTCTAGTTGTTCGGGTTTTCTCCCGCGTAGAATTGGAGATGTCTTGGCGACGTTTCGACGAAGTCTCATTCGTCATCTTCAGGCTGCTTCAGACTACTTCAGGTTTGGTGTTTCCAGGAGTAGTGTGAGATCTCGGCTGTTTGTTCCTTTTAACTGCCAGTAGGGGATTAAATTTTAACTGCCAGTAGGGGATTAAATTTTAACTGCCAGTAGGGGATTAAACTGATTGGGTGGGGGCTTGGCTGTGTCTTGATTAGGTGGAGGTGTGCCCCTCAACCTGAAGTAGTCTGAAGCAGCCTGAAGATGACGAATGAGACTTCGTCGAAACGTCGCCAAGACATCTCCAATTCTATGTGGGAGAAAACCCGAACAACTAGAGACCTACATACTAACACCCGTGAAAACCTCAGAAAACATATATATGTACGTACGTACGTATATACGTATATACGTATATACATATATACATATATACATATATACATATATACATATATACATATATACATATATACATATATACATATATACATATATACATATATACATATATACATATATATATATATATATAAGATTTTTTTACAACCCCTGGTAAGCCCCAATTATGGGAGGAAGCTAACTGCTTCCATCATCTGTCAATCGGCTCGTCACAAGAGTCCATCACGACAGAAACCCAATATTTTTACTGTTGCCTTTGTTATATTTGTGTTTTTTATTTGTGCTGATAAATAAATAAAGGGAGACTAGTATAGATCTATTTCAAGCTATTTAGCTCTCATCAGCTAGCCATACCCTTACTGGGATTTGAACCTGTGCTATATTACATACTAGGCAGACATCTTAGCCATTAGGCCACAGGCTCTTATCCGTTATCAGCGAAGCCAGGGTGAAAGGTATCTATTAGATTTTTTACAACCTCTGGTAAGCCCCAATTATGGGAGGAAGCAAACTGCTTCCATCATCTGTCAATCGGCTCGTCACAAGAGTCTATCACGACAGAAACCCAATATTTTTACTGTTGCCTTTGTTACACAATATTTGTTACACAAATATAACAAAGGCAACACATACACACACACAAACACACACACACACACACACACATACATAGTATATATAGTATATATACTGTATATAGTGAGACCTTGCCGTACTACATATACTACATATATATGTAGTACTGTGCAAAAGGTGTGGAAAAATGCTGTAAACAAAGAATGCTTTCAGAAATATAAACAATGATTGTTTATTTTTGTCACTTTTCAAAATGCAAAGTGAGCGAGCAAAAGAAAAATCTAAGTCAAATCAATATTTGGCGTGACCGCCTTCAAAACAGCAGCAATTCTTCTAGGTACACTTGCACACAGTATTGGTGCCTGTCCACTGTTAGCCCAGATTCTCGAACACGAACGGTACAACTGAAAAACAAGAAAACAACAACACAACAAACCCCGGGAAAACACCCCCCGGGCCCTCCCCTTGGCCCCAACTGACAGAACTCAGGGCGGGTTGTGACCATTCCCTCCTCCCATCAGAAAATAGACGTTCAGGTAAGACCAACGTCCTTTTTCCAGAGTGGGAGGAGGGAATGGTCACACGTGGGACATACCCAAGCTAAAGTCCCAGGGAGGGAGAACAGAAACTCTAGGGCCCAAGGGGAGCCTCAGCCGCCACCCCCTGTAGGACCCTACAACTGAAAGACGCGTCTGCAGACGCGAAAGCATCCAGACGATGGTGCCGGATGAATGAAGTTGGAGTGGCCCAGGTAGCCGCCCGGCAGATGTCTTCAAACGGGGCCCTCGTGGCCCACGCTGCCGAGGTCGCCGCGCTCCTGGTAGAGTGCGCCGTGATGCCCGATGGAACCGGCCGCCCTGAGGCCACGTAGGCCTCTGAGATGGCCTGACGCAGCCAACGGCCGATGGTAGCCGAGGACACCCTTGAACCCAGAGCTCCAGGTAAGAAGGAGACAAACAAGGCCTCCGACTTGCAGAAATCCTTGGTCCGCCGGAGGTAGATCCGCAGGGCACGGCGGACATCCAGTCGATGCCAAAGCTGCTCCCTGTCATTGGACGGACCCGGGCAGAAGTCGGGCAGGACGATCTCCTGAGCCCTGTGAAAGGGGGTATTTACTTTGGGGACAAATGCCGGGTCAAGGCGAAGGACCACTCTGTCCTGGTGAAAATGACAGAGGTCATCCTTAGAGGACAGGGCGCCCAGCTCGGATATACGCCGGGCGGAAGTGATGGCCACCAGGAAGACCACCTTCAGTGATAAGAAGCGCAAGTGCACTGAGCGGAGAGGTTCAAACGGAGCTCCCGTTAAGGCCTTGAGGACTAGAGGAAGGTCCCATGTGGGAAATCTATGAACGGGGGGAGGCCTGAGATTTGCCGCCCCCTTGAGGAACAGCTTGACCAGGGGAGACTGGGAAAGAGAAGAAGACCCCGCCCCCCCCCAAGACCAAGGACAGAGCCACCACTTGGCGTCGTAAGGTGTTTTGCGAGAGCCCGTCCTCCAGGCCCTTCTGAAGGAAATCCAAGACGTTGGGAATGGTGGCTCTGTCGGGAGAGATGCCCCTGGGGGAGCACCAGCGGACGAAGGCCGCCCAGGTGGAGTTATAAATGCAGGTCGTCGAGGAACGCCGGGCCGCCTCGATGGTGCGAATGACCCCGGAAGATAGATGAGCCCCCCTCAGAAGCCGCCGTTCAAGAGCCACACGGTCAGCTGGAGCCACTGAGGCTCTGGGTGAATCAGGGCCCCCTGCCGTAAGACCACCTCCCCCTGCGGAATCCTCCACCGGGGAGTCACCGACAGCTGAACCAGGTCCGCGAACCAGGGCCTCCTGGGCCAAAACGGGGCCACCAGAATAACCAAGGCCCCTTCCGTCACCACCTTCCTGACGGTCCCCGGGATGAGTGGAATGGGGGGAAAGGCATAGAGAAGGCCCTGGGGCCACCGGCTCCTGAGGGCATCCGTGCCCTCCGCCGAGCTGGATTGGAAACGGGTGAAGAAACGCGGGAGTTGGGTGTTCTCGGGAGACGCAAACAGGTCCACCTGGGGGGACCCGAACCGACGACAGATCTCCCGGAACAGCGACGGGTGGAGTTGCCACTCGCCGTTGTCCAGAGTCGCTCGACTGAGCCAGTCCGCCTGGACGTTGGAGAGTCCCGAGATGTGTTCCGCCACCAGAGACTGCAGGTGTTTCTCCGCCCATGACCCCAATCGCAGAGCCTCCAGCCAGAGAGGGTCCCGCCCTGACGATTGATGTGCGCCTTGGTGGCCACATTGTCTGTCAGGAGGAGAACGTGGCTCCCTTTCACCGAGGAGCGAAAGTGACTCAGGGCCAGACACGCGGCCTTCAGCTCCAGCCAATTGATGTTGTGGCGGAGGTCCGTGGCCGTCCATCTGCCCTGCGCCATCCGAGAGCCCACCAGGGCCCCCCACTCGAACAGACTCGCGTCCGTGGTGATGGTTACCCTGCTCGGCTCCCAGAACAAACACCCCCGCTGGATGGCCGGGGAGAGCCACCACGCCAGGGATGCACGGACTCCCGCCGAGATGCGGAGAGTCCGAAGGGAATTGCTCATTCGTCCCCTCTGATAGGGGATAAGCTCCCATTGAAGGGGCCGAAGATGGAGCCTGGCCCACAGAACAATCCCTATGCAAGAGACCATCTTGCCTAATAACTGCGACAGAGAGAGGATGGAAACGGAGCTCTTTGTGCGAATGCTCTCCGCCAGACGACGAAGGCTTACCTGCCTCTCCCGAGACAGACGCACCTCCCCCATCTTGGAATCTATGACTGTCCCCAGATGCAGAATGCGAGTGGAAGGAGTGAGATGGCTCTTTTCGAAGTTTACCGAGAACCCCAGGGCCTGGAGGCTCCGAATGATAAGCCGAAGATTTGAAACAGCCTGAGTCAGGGAGCCCGCCTGGAGCAAGACATCGTCTAAATAACATTGGAGGCGGACCGGGACCGCTCGCAGATGGGCCGCCAGAGCTGCCAGGACCTTTGTGAAGGTCCGCGGGGCCGAGGCCAGGCCGAAGGGAAGAGCCCTGCACTGGTAATGGTGGGACCCATGGGAGAACCTCAAGAACTGGCGATGGGCGGGCAGGATGGGAATGTGAAGATAGGCCTCCGTGAGATCCACGGAGGCCAGGAAATCGCCTTTTCTGATGCCCTGAAGTATGGACGAGCGATGACATTTTGAACCGCCTGTAGACCAGAAACCTGTTCAGGTGCTTGAGGTCTAGAATTGCTCTCCAACCCCCCGTGCTCTTCGGGACCTTGGAAGAGGGCTCCTCCAAAACAGTGGTATTCTCATCATCTGAGAATCCCATCTCCTGGGGTAACTCCCCCCCCCAAGGAAGGAAGCCTCACTGATCATGGAAGGAGAAGAAGCCCGAAATTGAGCCCTGTTCAGCCCCCCATGTCTAGAGTAAAGGGAGCCTTTGTCCCGCTGGGCAATGCCCCGAGTGATGGCAGCAGAAATAAGCCTTTTAATCCCTTCAGGGAGATTATCCAGATCCTCCACATCCCCATAAGTAGAAGCAGGGCCCTGAGGGGCCAACCTTTGGGGGGAACAGGGGCCTCTGGACGTGCCCTCCAGAGGATCCTCTATGGGGGATGGAGAACGCCCCCTCCTGGAGAAGGCCCGTGACCTACCAGGGGAGCTGCCTGAAGAAGCTGGGCTAAAACCCCTAAGGGGTGACCTTGCAGAAATGGGCCTAAGAGGGGACCTGGATCTGTCCCTAGATAAAGGCTTGGAGGACTGGGCCTGCCTTTCTGCCCTGGCAAAGGTCTTTTCCAGCGCCCTATGGCGCGCTGCCTCATCCCTAGTGGCAGATCTGGAGGGGCGCCTTGAAGAAAGGGATCTCTGAGGGGGAGCCCCCCCACCTCCTGATCCAAGGCCTCCTCACTCCCAGTTGGGCCTGCCCCCTGCCCCTGGGGAATCTCCACTCCCTCGTCCATGCCCCACTCACATGTCCGACGAAAAGGAGCAGGAATCGGCCTCCAAAGTCCCACCTGAGACCAGGGCCTGAAGCCTGTGGGGAGACCTAGGCTCAAGGCCTCTCACTAGGCCACGCTAGGCCTGTCGATAAAGGCAAGGCCTCATGCATGTGGCAGCCTCCAAAATGGCCGCCGGAACTCCGTGCGCGGGAGAAAAGGGCTGGAAATAATGCCAGCACCCCAGCCAGGCTTTTCCAGCCGGCGTTGCTTTAAAATGAGCGGGGAGAGCCGCACGGCACACACACACGCTCTCCTCACCCCCGCTCTGTCCCCACGGCAACACAATCAAAGGAGCCTGCAGCGAGGCCCCCTCCGGAGCGATCAGCTGTAAGGCGGGCCGCTCGCGTGCTCCTCGAGGCTCCGAAGCCGCTTTTAGCGTTCCTGCTGCAAAACGGCTGCTTCTAAGTAGCCTGAAGGAGCTGGCACCCCCGCTCACCCGGGGGTCGGGCTGAAGCTCCTGGCCTGCGGGGGGGGGAGACTAGTGCCCCACTGGGCCCTCCCCCAGTCGCCCGAGGCAGAGATCTGTCCCTTGGGGCCGCAGCAGATCAATTTAGAATGTAAAAGGATTTAAAGTGCCCAATTAGCCATATAGAATCAGATTGAATAGAAACTCACCCAAAAAGGGAAAATAACAAAGCAGAATCCTACCAAACTACTCTACAGCTTGGACCAGACTGAGAGAGAATCTGGGCTAACAGTGGACAGGCACCAGTATTTATAGATTTCCTCTCAGTCTTGGACCAATCAGGCTGTGATAAAACCCACGTGTGACCATTCCCTCCTCCCACTCTGGAAAACAACAATGCACACACAGCCAGCACAAATCAGCATCAATCTACCAATCATGATACAACCACACAGCCAATCATTCCACTAACTGAAACAACGCCAGCACTCCACACATCCCCACCAAGATTTATAGAAAGATGGCAGCTCCAACCACACTTTAAGCCCAAAACCCAGCCTGAAGATGGCGAGTGATACCTTGCCGAAACGTTGCCAAGACAATGTCAATCTTACACGGGAAAAGACCCGAATACAACAAGACCGGCATACCTACAACCGTGAAAATCTACAAAAACACACACACACACACGTTTGTGTGTGTGTGTGTGTGTGTGTGTATGTGTGACTTCTACCTATGTTTTGATTTTACGAAAATTTATACACAGGGATTTCATATTTTGGGTATACACTAGACAGTTCATGACCATCTTTCCTCTCTAGATTCCTAATGCACTGATGGTATTGCCTAGTTTGGTAATGAAATGTCTGCAAGAAAAGAACCAAGTTGAGAGAGGACCCCACAGTCCAAACCTGAACCACATTCTCTTATATTGGTGCCTTCAACAATAACAGTGTGTGTGTGTTGTGTGTGTGTGTGTGTGTGTGTGTGTGTGTATGTATATATTTCTTATTTTCTATAGAAAATGGTCATATATTTGCAAAATATAAAAGAATGAGATTGATTCATTGATTGTCTTACCCTAAGATTCATTGATCAGTGTTTTATTTTAGTTTATTATTATAAACTGCACAATTTATGATCCATTTGTTAATTTTATTATGAGCATTATCTTACAGCTGTATGTGATACAAAAATGGTTTAGGTGTTCTAGAACATGCTGAATGGGGATGCCGCAATTTAACAAGGAGCTGCGTTTTTTTCAGGTTTCCATGTGAGTCTGAAAAAAGACACAGTTCATTTAAGTAGTCAATTAATTACAGCAGCCGCATCCTCAATGGTAATACATCTGTTTTCAGGCTCTATTGAAACCTTTAAAAGATGTGTTTGCTTTGCATTCTGAAAATCTCTCTTGAATCATATATACACAGGTTTAATGTATATATTTCCAGTCTCATTTTTATTCTTTAATTTGTTACCCAGTTTCAAATGGCTGTACACTGAAACTCACCAGGTCTGTGTTATAACTGTATTAATATATTTTATTTATTTAGTGTCATTTGCTGATCGCATTTCTATCTCAATTTTGCTGAGATAGTCAAATTCTAAGAAGTCAAATCTGCTTCTGATGTCTTTCTTAATTTAAGAAACATAACAAATATTATCCCCTATGAGGTAGTTGTGATAAATGGATCATCCAGTGAACTTCATTGGGAAGTGGAGACTCAATCTTGTCCAAGCTCAGCATTCTCACTAATAATTGAAATCACTCCTGACTATTTGCTCATCAGGACAGAAATTTTAAAAAACATACATTGTTTCTGAAATATTTTTCAGGCACAAGGTCTCAGTTTGACTTATCCAATTATTTTAGTCAACTCTTTACTTAAGGTTTTACATTAGGCCTTGTATTTATTTTTGGCATTTTTAAACCTAGCACTATTATTGTTTTATCAGATCTCCATATTTACCCCCTTTCCTGCTTATTAATATACTTTTTATATTTAACCCTATTTTATAAAGATCTGCATTCACTTTTTCAATATTAAATAAAAATGAAAAGAAGAACTGATTCAAAGCAGCTGCTATTATCATACTTGTATCACAGCAGCAAAGAGCACCAATGCGCTGACAAAATTCCATAAACACATACGAGTAGCTAGCTCACAAAGGCTGAGCAGTCATGAGTGCAGCCCACAAATCCACCCTGGCCAAGGGAGCACAACTGATGGAGGGGGAGAAACGATGGAGGACTAACATAGCCATCTGGAGCACAGAGACTCTCAGGCAAACATTAGGTTATAAAAGCGATAACAAAAGACTGGTATGCAATAAAAAACATAGACGTACAAACATGATGAATGTGTTCTGGACTTCTCTGCAAGGAGTTCATAATGCAGCATACACAGTGATACATGGAGTGCATCAACAGAGAAAAACAGCCACTGACATGAGCACAGGGGGCAACAGAAGCCTGGAGAACCAATTAGCTTAACATTGAAAGACTGAAGAAGCCTGAAGGTTAGTGACAGTGGGGTGTCGGTGGCTTTGAGGATGCGATAGACATTGGTATTCTGTGTTGTAGAGGAATTCTACACTCCCACAGTCCTAAACAATGAAATTCCATCCATAACATCACCACAAGCAGCTGCAACACTGAACACAACACTGTAGATGACTATTCCAATGCAGAAAAAAATCCCCAACCAATTGGATTTTAAAAGTTGAAGATGAAATCTTTCCAAACTTCCCTATCTCCATTGTCCAAATCTAGAGATTCAGATGTAGTTTTGGGCACAAATACATAATTAAGTAAAATGCAGCAAAACATGGAGATTTTTCTACATCTATAATACCCCCCTTTTTTGTGTGTGCTTTGAAAATAATTCTCAAGTTCCTCATTCTGGCAAGTCTATGAACACTTTCAATTTCTGATTTTCTAAGATAATGCTGCCTATACTGACAATATTATTTCTTCCTGTTCCAATTATTTCTCTTTCCCTACACCTATATCTACATGATTATACATATACTAACTATGATTAAGCAAAAAGATTTCTTAATTTTATTATCCCAGCATTTCCAGAAAGCAATTGTAGGTGCAGATGTAACAAAATAGAAAACAGTCACTATTGCATTGGAAGAGAAAAGGCAACCGAAAAGATGAGGGATTGGAAGAGGAAAAAGGTGACTTTTTAATTCTTGTGTACTTTCATTATAAAACACATGTATGCTTTGTAAAAATATTTACTAATAATGGTTTGTGTGAAACCATCCATAAAATGATACCTGATTCTCAAGAGGATGGTTAACAGAATAAAGCCTCAACAATGACCCTTTCTTTGCCACCAATTTTAGTATTCCATTTTAGTATTCTATGAGTCTGGGCATTTCAATCTTAGGTGTTTGATTACCACTGTGCACTGTGGTGGATTCACCCTATGGACATGAAGAATGCTATGACCTCAAATTAAACCATATATTCTTTGTCTAACAGGCAAATATACCAGCAAATAAAAGGGATACTGTAATGGTATGTGGGAATGACCTTGGGAGACAGGAGGAAGAGCCGCAGACTACACAACAGTCAGACAAGCTGTAGCTGAGCCAAGAAGAAAGGAATGTGGTTATGATAAACCTCTCAGAAGGTACTCTTCCTAGTTTCATGGATTGTAAAGACAAGGGGGGAAAAAGATGTACTTTCAACTTGCAAGACTGATGTCATGATTAAGATATCCCCTGCCAGGTAGCTAATCCTAACCCAACTGGTACTGACATATTTAACCAATCTAGCCACCAGAGGGCCTTTACACTGGCTTGATGTCATCATACAGGAAACTTCCCTACCCAGAAAGAAAATGTCTGCGTGACTCTGGATGCAGAGAAAAACAGCATGTGCTTCTCTAGTGCCTGTATTTTAGAGACATTCACGCTAGCCTCATTTCACCATTTCTGTATAAATATCCAGAGCACACATGACAATTTTATATTATTTTTATAATTTTATGCTGGCCACTTTCTGCTCATAAGAGCTTAAAATATGTCAGATGATGACCTGTGCCTCAAACTAGTCTTAATGAGTATTTAATAGTTAGTTAAGTGTATGGAGTAGATTTAATTCGCCTTACATAACTTTATGTCTTTTTTTGTATAAAATATTTTAACGCATCCTTTTTTTGTTTTACAAATATCTATGTATCTATATACATCTTGCTATTTATCTACAGTATGTGTATGTTATGTTTTTTAATTTTGTGTATTTTTTGTTTTAATATTTTTAGCTTTTTAAAAAAATGTTTGTATCCCACCCTCCTTATTCCATTCTATGACCATAATAAAGATTTGATCAATTGTTGCCAGTCTTGCAAGATAGTCTGGACAAGAAACACACTCAAAACATATTTTATAAGTACAGGTAGTCCTTAACTTACAACAGTTCATTTAGTCACCATTTGAAGTTACAATGGCACTGAAAAATGTGATATGGCCAATTTTGCACACTTATGTCCATTGCAGCATCCTTATTGGTCATTTGGATGTTTGACAACTGGTTCATATTTGTGATGGTTGCAGGATCCTGGAGTCATGTGATTCCCCTTTTTTGACCTTCTGACAATTAAGTCAGTGGGGAAACCAGATTGACTTAACAATCGTGTTACCAATTTATCAACTGCAGTAATTCACTTAATAAATGTGGCAAGAAAGGTTGTAAAATGGGACAAAACTCACTTAACAAATTTCTCTCTTATAAATTTTGGGCTCAACTGTGGTTAAAGACGAGGACTAACTGTATTAAAGGACCCAGGTGTCCTCAATTCAAGGATATTTCCTTGACAGATTCCTCAATGCCTTGAACAATGGCAGAGCTTGTAATGTACTAAAAAAGTTCTTCAGAATTCATGGATATATTCAGATATGTATCTGCCTTGAAAGTAAGCCACACTGCACTATATAGCACAGACATCAGCATTTGATCAAAGGAAATGTTATATAAAATTTTGCATTATGTCATAAAATGCTTTATGATTATTTTATATCATCAGTTTTATAAAATTTGCCAAATTTCAATTCCATGGGAGTCATGGGTCCTGGATTTTGGAACCATTCTGCAAGTTAACTCATTTGAGGTATCTTGGCTGGGAAAAAAACTGCCTTAAGATGCACTATTTTGCCCAACTAAAATACAATAAACAAGCATTATATTTTTGTAGTATATAGTACTACTATAGTAACTATATAGATTTCCTTATAGGCAGGCATCGACTTACAACAATTAAAACCAGGGATCTCAGTTGTTAAGCAAAGCAGCCAATAAGTGAGACATGATCTAACCATTTCGTTCAATGACCACAATCCTGGAACTTCTGGTTGCAGTTGCTAACCTATTGTGTAGGTCATTAAGTGAACAGAGTCCCAGGTAAGCACTGTGTGCCTCAAGAGGGAGAGAGACTGTGGGAGGCTCTGCTCAGGACTTGAAAATCCTCCTTGCTGAAATCCAAGCAGGATTGTCAGCCCCCAACAGACATTCATGCACAGCCTGCACTTGGACTCCCAGGGCTCTCCCCTACACACATGGGGCACTCTGCACTGCTTTCTTGATTGCCTCTTGCCTGCTGGCTGAAAGAGATGCCTGTCAAAGGATGTTACCTCTCCTCCACATGTAGAAAGAAATTTCTTCAACCTCTGCTTACTTCTGCAGGGTGAAGAAACAAGAGCTAAAATCCTCAAGTTCCATTACATTGAAGATGTCATATTTCCTTCCTCTGAGCTCTGTTTCTCTTTCCTCCGTGCACAGAAGATTGCAAATGGCAATAACGTGATTGCAGAGAGCTTGGCAACCAGTCACAAGTGCAAACTGATTGCCAAGAATCAAGATAGCAATCTTGGGGGGGGGGGAGGTACAGCACATTTTATGACAACTGGAAATGTATTATGGGTCATAAAGCGCTCTTTATTAGGCTGTCATAACTTCAAACTGTTGTTAAACAACTGATTGTGAGTTGAAGACTATCTATAGTGATGATTATTATATTATTTTCATCATATAGAATACATCCAGACAATTTGCCATTTGTTTTATTGTTCTAAATATGATTTAACTACAAATTATGCAGTCTTACAATATATGTGTATGTATCTATATATCACCTAGCATCCAGACTAAGGAACAAAATTATGAATGTAAATACTAATTTTATTATAGGGTTATAGGAGCAGAATTTTTTTAAGTCTAAATGTGCCTCCCCCTGCCTAGAAAACTAGGATGGTCAAATCTGAAGTATTTTCTCAAATTACATTACTGTTTTGGACCCAAATTTCTTTTATCTGACTGTTGTGGCTCTTGGTTGAGACTCTTTCTCATGTTCTTCAGGTTTATTCTTTCAATCCATCACATCTTATTGGTAATTAGTAGTCTCCAGATTACAAATCCTTTCTTGTACAAAATTGTATGAGCGTGCTTTAAATGAAGCTGGCGTTGAGGTAAACTTGTGGCATATTGGTAATATTGCATGAGGCACCAAGGCTGATAACCTAGTCCAGTTTTCTTAAACCTTTTTCTCTCAGGCTCCCAGTTCACTTTTAAAAATTATGGAGGAACCCAAAGGAACTTTTACTTGTATGGATTATATTTTTTGATATTTGGGGTTCAAAAACCATATAAACTTCCTGTGAAATGCCAGGAACAGATTCTTGCATGCTGACTATTACCATTATCTCTCTTATCTCTCTTCTTTTAAGTTGCAGCTCTAATCATTTTTATCTACTACAAAAATAATCTCACATACCATTTGGCTAAAAGAAAATAAATTATCATCCTAGTGGAGATTTTACTGCTATTCATATTTATGTTATAATAGCAGTATCACTTAGACTTATATACTGCTTCACAGTGCTTTTACAGCCCTCTGTAAGCGGTTTACAGAGTCAACATATTTCCCTCAACAATCTGGGTCCTCATTTCCTTGGAACATTTCATTTCATTTCCCTTTATTTGTATGCCGCCCTTTTCCCTGGGGGGACTCAGGGCGGCTCACAGTTCAAAAAGGAGGGGGGGAAGGACAAACAATTTTCCAACATGAAGACAATACAACATATTAAAAAGAAAACACAACAGTCACACAATTCGGGTGGGGTTAGAATCTTAAACCCAGGCCAGCCGGGACAGCCAGATCTTTAAAGCGGCGCGGAAGGACTGGAGGGTGGTGAGGGTCCGAATCTCCATGGGGAGTTCGTTCCAGAGGGTTGGAGCAGCCACCGAGAAGGCTCTCCTCCAGGTAGTTGCCAGTCTGCACTGGCTAGATGATGGAATTTGGAGGCGGCCTAATCGATGCGATCGTATCGGTCTAGTGGAGGTAATTGGCAGTAGGCGGTCTCTCAAGTACCCAGGTCCACTACCATGAAGGGCTTTGTAGGTGATAAGTAGCACCTTGAAGCGCACCCTGAGATCAACAGGCAGCCAGTGCAGCTCACGGAGGATAGGTGTTACGTGGGTGAAGCGAGGTGCACCCACGATCGCTCGCGCGGCCGCATTCTGGACTAGCTGAAGTCGCCGAATGCTCTTCAAGGGCAGCCCCATGTAGAGCACAATGGAAAACTGAGTCAATCTTTGAGACTTGAACTGCCAAACTGCTGGCAGCCAGCAATCAGCAGAGGTAACCTGCAGTATTGCATTCTAGCCACTGAGCCACCATGGCTCTTGAGCTGTTTATGTCTAACTAATCAGTTTCATTCCTATTTCATTCATAACTGTTTTCAGATGCTACCACGCTTACTTTTTCAGGAAGATTTTTAATCCCAGTATATTTGTTCTAAATTAGGAACACAATGCTTTGGTAGTAAAAATACAAATTTGCAGTTTTTAAGGTCCAAACAATTTAGAAGTTAAATACCCCGAGAGAGATTGTTTTGTCTAATTTTATATCGTGGACATGTTTGTGGAGAAAATAGAAGAGAGTTTTCAATATGGCTACACCAAGGCTGTGAAATGCCTTATGCGCACTTTTTTATTGACAGATTTTACATTTTGAAGATACATATATTCTAATGATGCTTAGTTATTGATTAGTTGTGTCTTTTAAATTTTCATGTATATTTTAATATTTTTGAAAAAAATATTTATTAGCCACTTCTACCATGTTGACAGAAGAAGTGACAATAAACAGATTTTTGTCAAATGTTTTATTGAAATACCTCCTGACAGTATTGTTAGCATAACAATTTGAATATACTTGAGTTGCCAAATCATCTGTAACCACACAAAAAATATAGAAAAAACGTTAGAATCTTATCCATGTTTTTGACAACATGCTAATGGATGTGTGGAGCAAACCAAATAGATTTATGAACCATGGTTTATGGTTTAATGTGTTATATATATAAATCCATCCAATTGTGACTTATTTAATAAACTTGGACTACATAAAGCATAGCTTTGCACAATCTATGAACCCAGTGATTGGCCAGTTACAACTAAAGAGGTTTAGTATAAACCAAGATTCTGAATTAGATCTCTCTTGCTGCCAATCCAAATCCAACATTCTCTCTTATGCTTCCCTATCTATTGTTTGCAAATGAATTGGGAGTACAACTCTCAAAGAATTTTTAGTCATGCAGCCAATTCTGACAGTTGTAATGCCAATACATCTGGATGACACCATGTTGGGAAAAAGTGTTCATTTTTTTAACCTACCGCATTTAAGATTTAGAAGATAAGATTCCTGAACATATTAGTCTTGATGGTAAAAGTAGCTCATTTACACTGACTTATTTAAAAACACATATTCAATTTCAACTATACAGATTTAATACTTACTGACATTTATGGAACATTCTCCCCACAATATTTACATATAAAATAAAATAGAATGTATTTATTATCCATGAGAGCTTTGATGCATAATTTAATGTATAATCACATATTTTGGATTATGGGGTATGAAATCAACATTCTAGAAGAAAATCAGCAACTATATGTTCTTTTATTATTCATTATTATTCATTTTTACTATAAATAGTAAGGAAAGCTTCAATAACAAAAATGAATGTCAGCAGCTTGCTGTAAATCAGATACATTTATATAGTACTGTATGTACTGCTACTATTACTAAGTTTCACAATAATTTAATATAATAAAATACATGCCTATATAAGAAATCAATGTCTTTTCTTAGCACACTGCTTAGGCAAAATGTTTATTTCATAACCTTATAATTGGAATGAAAGAAAATATTTGTTCAATATTCCTTTATTACTTTCAATTAGTGTTGTAGCTATATGTGAGATAAAATATTAGTATTCCTTTTCCAAGTGTTTTTTTTTTTTTTTTACTGTGATAACCCAGCACAAAGATGTATCTTCTTTACTTTATCTATCAGGCCATGTATAGCGACAGCTGCATCTGGGAACAACTTAAATTTCATCTTAGTGGAATCTAATCCAGAGGGTGGTACAAACAGCATGGAAGAGTCAGTGTCAAAATTAAACAATGCCGGATTTCCCAAGAACAGATGCTTTTCGCTTGCAGCTGTAAAAATCTTAAAGCAATCCTGTACCACTCTGTCTGGTCACGCAACAACTACAAAGCAAAGCATAAATTTGGCCACTGATTGCAAATGTTTGCTCAGAGCTTTAAAAACAGTAACAGGGATTTATTGTGGGTGATTATGAAACTACATTACCTTTTAAATTAGCTTCATGGGAGTTTAATTTGCACCATATATTGACAAAAACAATTTTAATATGTTGAGTTTTAAGATTTTGTTTTTACATATAACAGAGCTTCTTTAACCACCCATGATATCATCAGTCAATATCATTTTAAGATTGTTTGTCTTATAATTACAGTTCTATTTTATAACAAATTGAGGTCTATTTGTATGTGAGAGCATATGTACTTACATGTATCAACCCAAAAAGACACAAACACTACTCACCCTTTACCATACAGAAAGGGACAGTGATATAGCTGCTACTATACTGGAGCTTAAGAAACTTCTTATTGCAAAACAGCCATATGATAAATATCCTGCCTATGATATGATCCTAATTAGTAAAATGATTATATCATGATATTTTAATATATCACATTAATATTCATTCTAAAAGGGGAAAAACCACTGACATTATGCTTATTTGTTAAACAGAAAATGTGGCATGAGATTAAAAATAATCAGGATTTAAAGCATTGGATGAATCACAATCATACAAAAACAAAAATCTGATCGGTGATTGTGTTTTTAAATACCGTATATAATTCTAAATTTATTGAGTAGATTTATAGGACCACTTGGTTCGTAGGAGCAGTACAATGGTGTATTCTTTTCAGATTTATTCTACTCATATTATCTATTACATATTATCTCTATATTAATTTATTATCTATACTTGCATATATTTAGGATACCTGCAAATTAACCTTAACATTAAAATATACCCAAAATATACTTTCAAATCTGCAATTATTTTTAACACTGATTTACAGAAACTTTTACTAGAATTAGCAGTTCATTAGCACGTCTCTACTTATCAATATAATTGGATTGTTTGATGGATTCATTGTTTGAAGAAGTCATCTTTTTCACAAATCTACTTTTAAAAGGCAAGGTGAAAAATAACCAGATTAATAAGTCTAATAATGATCTAAAATAGTAATATGTCTAATAGTGATTTAAAATAGCATAAAAGCTTCCAATTTTAGCAGTGGGGAAAAAGACTTGGGATTTCCTCTCTTGCATTTTAAATATTTATTAAATATGAACTTGTATTCTTTATTTCTTTTCCCTCTCTACATTATGTCTGCTTCATAGAAATATTTAAAAATATTTTGAGAGTGATCTGTAGAGATCAACTATGCATATTTTTTCAATACTAAAATTCTACACAACAGTTAAATAGAGAAAAATGCAATCTGCCAATGAAAGTATTATTCAGGTATATTGAAACATAGATCTCATATTTATATCAAATTATAAGCAATTATTTGCAAAGGAAATAGCACTGTTAATGTGCTTATATTTCTTTGTGAACTAACTACTTACCTATTTTTTTCTATCATTTTAAAACTGACATGCTTTCAGAAGTAATATTCTTGATATTTAAAGAAACATCCCTGAAATGTAAGGCAAATTTTATAGTTTTTAATTAAATTTCTCCATTAACTAGTCAAATTAAAACCCAATTTAAAAGCCTTGAGGTATGAGATGCAATTTAAAAGTCACACACTTAAAATTATTTTTTTAATCCAAGAACAACTTGCCTGTTAATGTATTTGTAATATAAGCAGCACAATGCTATGCATATCTATTCTGAAGTAAAACTTACTGATTTCAATAAAATTCATTCCCATTCATTAAAATTCACTAAAATCAACTCTCACTAAAAGTGAATAGAATTTCAATGTATATTATGTTTATATTAGATTTTATACATAACCCCCTAAGCAACTATGTATATCTGTAAGAATATATCATATAGCTATAAAGACACATACTTAAGTAAACATACAAGTGTGTGTGTCTATGTGTGTATATATGTGTGTGTAAATACACATGCACATATACATATATACATACAGGGTTAGGGTTAAGACTAACAGATGTGTGACTTCTAATTAGTTATAATAATCTCTGCTTCAATGCTATTGGAAAAGGCTTCCCTTTTCCATAGAAATTAACATTAACACCCTTTTTAATTTCACTTTATGGATGTTTCAAAACCAGCGCTTTCTTTTAAAAAACCCAATAAAGGTATCTGGTTTCTGTTGAAAATTTCAGATCTCTACAGTGGTAAGTTTATCAAAAATATTAAAATATAATTATCCTAAACAAACACAGTCCTGTGAAACTAACCTCACATTCATATTAAAATACAAGGAGCCTGCTATAATGAATTTGATTCATCCTTGGGACACAAAGCTTTACCACAGTAAACTCAGTCAACTGTTGCTCTTGCTTTTATATTCATGGTACTTAAATAGCGGACTTTAAAACAAAAACCAAAGGGGGGAAAATCCACCACCAATTGGCTTTTCAGACATCCACCCTTCCCAAAAATAACGCAGTTGAAAAACCTAAAATGATATGAAAAGGCTTCAAGGCCTCTTTTCTCCCTTTCAGAGAACTTTTTTAAAAAAATTCTGTTTGCAGTAATCTGCCTTTCACTTTCTCCTTGCTACAGAACAAACGAGGAGGCTCAGGACTTTGAAAAGGGGGCTTGATGTGTAATGGGCCCACTAGAATTAATTTAGTTGCACCAAATCCATTGAGCACTGAAGAGTTCCCCCCTCCTTCTTCTCAAATCATTCAAGTTGGATGCAGCCCCCCAGCCTTTGTAATTCTAGTAAAGCACTTAAAGTGCACAGTAGGTGTTCATCAGGACCATCTGGTCAAAAGCAAAACAAGCTGCTGATTTTGCCTTTGAATAGAATGAAGCAAGTGTGAATTAGTCTCTTCAATTAGCACTATTACAACCTGTCAAGTGCATATTGTAAAACAGGATTATTACAGTATTGGTCACCAGTGCAATTATTTACTCTCTGCCTTTTCTTGCATATAAATATGTCCTGGTTTATTAGTTTCTGATACCCAGAAGTGGTTTATTTAAAGCTTATGCCTTTCCAAGATGTTGACTATACAAATTACAGGTGATTCTAGCAATACAGTACTATATCAAATAATTAGCAGTAGTTTTTTTTATAAAGAAAAGACTTTCACTATATTGATTTTATTGTTTCAATTATGTATTTAAAAATCACCATAAGAGTCAGGACTGCATGGACATGCCTGCACATATCTTTTATATATTAAACAACATTTTGACACCAGTATATCTCCATTACACTGAGCTAATAAAAAGAAAAGACTCCTTCACATCAGGCTCAATTCCTGGTAATGGACACAGGCATGCAGGTCTTTTGGCAGAATTATGGAAGTGTTTGTGTTTGCCTTTGCTTTGTTCTGGGAATTTTTCAATTTCCCTGTTTAGCCTACAGCGCTGGTATTCCTTGGTGGCATCCCATTCAACCACTAACTTGGCTCAAACCAGTTTAGACTCCAAAGGAGACAAAATATGACAATGTGCTGAGCTGCCCAAGCAGATACAAGGATTAAAAATTAAAGAAGAACAAAATTTCATTTGTAATTAAAATGGTTTTCTGACTAGCAGCCCAACTTACCAAACACACTGATCAATATACAGTACTCTTTTTCTGAGGCAGTTCCTGTGCAGTAGGGGAACAGAAGGCTATACATCAGGGATGTCAAGCTCAAGGCCTGTGGGCCGGATCTGGCCCTCGGGTTGCTTAGATCTGGCCTGTGGGGCTGTCCTGGAAACAGTGAAGGACCAGCCTGTGGTGCCCCTGCCAGTGAAAACTGAGCTCGCAAGGGCCACGGGAAGACACCCCCCCCCAAGTTCTGTTTTTGCTGGCAAAGTGTTGCAGGAGGCCATCATAGCTGAAAACAGAGCTTGGGAGTCCGTTTCTGCTGACAGAGCGTTCGGGCCACCATAGGTGCCCCTGACATGAGTGATATTGAGCTGGACATGCCCATCCCAGCCCCCAAGGTCTAACACAGTGGTGAGTTCCGGATCCCGTTGCAACCGCTATTGAGATGTGTGAGGAAGTTGTCCAGTTTTTCTTTCCTGTGTGGCCAAATCACGAAAATGTCATCAACATATCTAAGCCAAAGTTTGGGTTTGTGTTCAGGTTTATCTAAGGCGTTAGTTTCAAAATGGTCCATGTATAAACTTATACTTATAAACTTATTTCAACAGCCTACACCCCAAAATACAATTCACTATGGAAAGAGAAGCAAACAACCAACTTCCCTTTCTGGACGTCCTAATCTACAAAAAGCCCAATGGCTCCCTAGGACACACCATCTATCGGAAAAAAAACCACACACCAACTGCTACTTAAATGCACAATCCCATCACCACCCTGCACAGATCAACTCTGTAGCCAAGACCCTTATCTCCAGAACCAAATGCCTAGCCGACAAAGACCACCTGAAAACTGAATTACATACTCTCACAAATGTATTAATCTCCAACGGATTCCAAAGAAAAACAATTACCAACCTAATCCAAAGGGAGACTCCCCCCAAGAACCGAGACACAGAACCATTGCCCTCCTCCCTTACATCAAAGGCACCACAGATAAAATCAGCAAAATTCTCCACAAGCACAATATCAAGACAGCCTTCAGCACTGACCAAAAAATAGCCAACATCTTAAGAAACCCCAAAGACAAGATCCAGCTAGAAAACCAAGGAGTCTATGAAATACCATGCAAAATCTACCCTGCCACATACATAGGACAAACTATTAGGAGAATAAATGCACACATCGCAGAACACAAGAACACAGTAAGAAAAAACGAAAAAACTTCCTCCCTTTTCCAGCACCTTAAAGCAACAGGACATGAAATTGATTTTGAAGGAACCAGGTTAATCTCCAAAACAGAACACTTCAAGAAGAGAATAATTATGGAAGCTATCGAAATAGAGAAACACCCCCACACCATAAATAAACGTGATGATACCTCCTGCCTACCAGACATCTGGAAACCAGTCCTAGTCAACAAACGAGCCCCACCCACCACCCAGGCCACTACAACACGAAACAACAATAGATACATAGCCAGCATCAATCAGCACCAATATACCAATCATGATACAACCACACAACCAATCATTCCACTTACTGAAACAAAGCCAGCATTCCACACCTACCCACCAAGATTTATAGAAAGACAGCAGCTCCGGATCACACTTTAAGCCCAAAACCCAGCCTGAAGATGGCGAGCGAGACCTCGCTGAAACTTTGCCAAGACAATCTCAATCTTATACGGGAAACGACCTGAATACAACAAGACCAGCATACCTACACGTCTGTGTGTGTGTTTGTGTGTGTGTGTGACTTCTACCTATGTTTTGATTTTACTAAAATTTATACACAGGGATTTCATATTTTGGGTATAAACTAGATAGCTCATGACCACCTTTCAGAATTATTTCCTGTCTAGAGTCCTAATGCACTGATGGTATTACCTAGTTTGGTAATGAAATGTCTGCAAGAAAACAACCGAGTTGAGAGAGGACCCCACAGTCCAACCCTGAACCACAAATATTCTCTTATATTGGTGCCTTCAACAATGACAGAGCTTCTAATGTACTTCCTTCACTGGAAAAGTTGGGATACATTAACAGATTATCTGCCTTAACATCAGCACAATAAATGTTTTATGACAGGTTGTATTATGCCATGAACTGCTTTATGATATTTATGTCATAAAATGTTTTACAAAAATTGCCAAATTTCAATTCCATGGAGTCACGGATCCTGGATTTTGGGTACATTTTATAAATTAGTCCATATGAGCTACCTTGGTTCAAAAGATTTTGTCCCTTGGTCTACCATTTGCCCAGTTAAAAGTTATAGGAACCAGAGATTTAGTAGTATATAGAAATATTAACATACAGACAAACATAATTTTGTTCCATATATGTTCCAAGTTCCATGAAGGCTTTCAAAAATTTTTTCCTTTGACTAACCTAACTGGTGACGACTTGGCAAGAACATGGACATTATTTGCCATCATCTTGTTCTGGTATATTGTTTTGACTTCCCAGTGTAGCTTGCATTTATGGAATTTCTGCTTTTATATTTCCCAATCTTGTGAATTATCTTTTTAATATTGATATCAGTTGATCAAAACATTACTAAAGTAATTCTGTCCTTATATGACAAGATTATGGATCTCATCAGTAGGAAACCAGATATAAAACAGTGGGTTGTTGTTGCTTGAAAGAACATTTTATAATCTCAATTGTTCTCCCATTTCCACTGTAAATTCATATAGCTTAGAGAATCCCCATTCACTGCAATTTCATTTTAATACTATATGCAGTGAAGTAAATCTTAATGACAGATATATCCTAATTAAAAGCATGTAAAACATTTAACTGATACAAATAATATCAATGATCTATGATCCCAGTTTCCATTGGAAAACTGTCCAACTGCCTTAGATATATAGGATAAAAAATAAAGACACATGTACAAAGACCGCCAAATAAATCCAATTATATGGTAATTTCAATACTAGCTATTCTCAATTTTGAAATACTAATAAAATGATAAATTCATTTGTAAGACCTTGTCTCCATAAAGCAAAATGTGTCCGCTCTATGGAGGACAGGCGCACCGGCACTTTAAGGTGCATGCTGCCACGCAGGCCATTCAGCAGGACCACGTCCCGCTCTATGGTGAGTCACGGCGGCATGGCTTTAAAAAATAAAGTGCCAGCCCGCACGCCAGCAGAGGCGGGTAAAACACACACACACACACAAATTACTTATAATAATACAAATTACAATTACTTACAAATTACAATAATTTTGAATTCCTCCCCTCTCCCTCTGACCCAGGACCCACATACCTTTTCCAGCTGTGTCACAGAGGATTTCAACTCTCCTCTTGTCTGCCATGATGAAAAAGTAAAAAATGTAAAAAGAAAAAGGCAAGGTCAGGCTGGGTTAGCTGCTGCCAGAGTCCCCAATGGATGACTCTGCTTAACTGTTTAAAAAAAGCCTCTAAAAAAAGTGCCCTGTGCAGGAGGAGACGAGAGAACCACGTGCCTCCTTTGCATAAGGAATTTTTCGCCTTTTAACCCTTGCTTAACTCTGCTGAAGTGATCATAAAGATTGACTAAAGGAGGCACGTGGTTCTCTCGTCTCTTCCTGCAGTTAAGCACTAAGCAGTCATCCACTGTGACTCTGGCAGCAACTACCTCAGCCTTTTTCCTTTTAAATTTGTTTATCTTTTTCATGATGACAGTGGTAAGGCCCTGCCTCCCCTGCCAGCCCGTCACTGAGTATAAGGCCATGATAGCAGAGTTCGGATAGCTAAAGAGCCTCCACAAAGAAGAGGGCATCAACCTATTCTCCAAAGCACCTGAAGGCAGAAGAAGCAATGGATGGAAAGTAATCAAGGAGAGAACCAACCAAGAAATAAGGAGAAATTTCCTGACACTTACAACAATTAACCAGTTGAATGGCTTGCTTGCCTTCAGAAATTGTGGGTGCCCCATTACTGGAGATTTTCAAGAAGAGATTAGACAATTATTTGTCTGAAATGGTATAAGGCCTTCCATTTGAGCAGGGTATTGTATTCTTTAATTTTAATGTGACTCTTGCTCAATCTATGAATCTATCAGGATATCAACAAAATGCAGGTTTTACTAAAACAATTACTATATAGAGTTGAAAGGAGATCACTGATGCCTCAGCAATGGATTGCTGATATGTGCTTCTTGTCAACATTTGGATTTTTTTTTTTTTACAAAAGAGGAAGTGTTAGCAAGAAGGGTTTCAAGCAATACAATCAACAGTTTTGGAGCTGTTCTGCTTAAAACATAATTTCTAGTCATCTTTTTCCTTTTTTAATTACTATGCTTACCAATTTTGAGGTTGTGTTGATCCTTTAATGCTGCTATGGGTTTTTTGTTGACTTTTTTTAGCTGATTAGTTTAGGAAAAGAGAAAAAAGAATAGAATAGATAATTCCTGGGTTTTTTTTACGACAGAGATGTGCTTCTCTTCTCAGCTGATTACAGTGGTAGCTAAAGGTTTGTGAATGGTTTTGAATTGTCAATATTTCTGCATAAATATGAATTAAAATGTGATCTGTTCTCCACACAAGTTCTAAAACTAGATCAAGAGAAACAAAACAAACAAACAAACAGATAAATATAATTGTTCATTAATTAAGGAAAGTGATTTAAAATTACATCTTTGTGTGTGGCAAAAGAATGTGAAACTCTGCTTTCAGTTATCGGTGTGCTACCCATGGACAGCAATAACTGCAACTGAACATTTTTGATAAAGTTTGATTTGTCCTGCATATTTCGCTTGGAGGAATATGAGCCTGTTCCTCCTTACAAAATTGCTTCAATTCAGGGATGTTAGTGGGCTTCCTTGCATGAACTGCCCACTTCACAACATTTTTATAAGATTAAGGTCAGGATTCTGACTTGGCCATTTGAAAACATTAACTTTCTTCTGTTTTAACCATTCTTTGGTTGTACAAATTGTGCACTTTGGACTGTTGATTTGCCACACAACTTCCTCTTGTGCTTCAATTCACAGACAGATATCTTGACCTTCTTCTATAGAATATGCTAGTACAATTCAGAATTCATGGTTCCATCAATCATGGCAAGGTATCCTGGTCCAGAAGCAATAAAGTATGCCCAAACCATGATACCTCACCACCATGTTTCACAGATGGGAGAAGGTACTTTGCTGGAATGCAGTGTTTGTCTTTCACCAAATGCAATGCTTCTCATGCAAGCCCCAAAAGTTTTAGTTTGGTGTCATCTGCCAATTGTAGAAAGGTAGCAATATTCTTTTTGGAGAGTAGCAGTTTTCTTCTTGAAACCCTACCCTGCGCATCATTGCTGTTGGTGTACTCCTGATGGTGGTTTCATGAACATTGACATTCACTAATGAAATAAAGCCTTTAGTTCCTTAGATGTTTTTTGAGACCTCCTGGAGTATTACATTCCTTGTACTCCTTGCTCTTGCTGTGATCTTGCTTGGCTGGTATTTCTGAGAAGGATAACAATGTCGTTGGATTTTTATGAAAGGAAGGAAGGAAGGAAGGAAGGAAGGAAGGAAGGAAGGAAGGGAAAGAAAGAAAGAAAGAAAAGGAAGGAAGGAAGGAAGGGTGAGGGAGGAAAGAAAGAGAAAGAAAGAAATAAAAGAAAGAAAGAGGGAGGGAGGAAAGAAAGAAAGAAAGAAAGAAAGAAAGAAAGAAAGAAAGAAAGAAAGAAAGAAAGGTTTATTGGTCACCCATATTACCTTAGGGTAACTCTGGGCAGATTACACACATAAAAATAAAAAGTGTACAAAGATAAAAAAAATATATAAAAATAAAATACTACACAAAGCTAAATACAGAACCCAACTAAAAAAATTGGCGAGTGGGTGCTGGATGGAAGGGGAGACAGAATGAATTGCCTACGTTTGTACACAATCTGCCTGACAGTGAACTTCTGGAGTCCAAACACTTTTGAAATACATATTTAGCCTGGTAAACATCAACAAATGTTTTTGGAGACCCTCAGAAATCTCCATTTCCCTTCCCCATACCTTCCAAGATCAGATCTTGAGAGGGAATACCCAAAATTATGTTCTTTAAATAAGGCAAGACTTCCCACACTCACCATCTGATTATCAATCCAATGACTGAAATACATGACATTAATTTCCCCTTCAAATGAATTTATAATCCCAGAGGTTCACCAAATTTTGCCATAAATGTTTTTTTACTCATATTTTAAATTAGAAACGCTTTATCAAGTTTTAGGACTTATATGGAGAACAGATCATGCTTTAGGTCATATTTATGCAGTACTATTGAAAATTCAAAAGGGTTCACAAACTTTTAAGCACCATTGTAGCCCTCAATTTATAGTAATACTGAAAGGGTGATTGCATTTCCTTTCAACAACTGCTGTAGAATTTGCCAAATCAGTGTCCATATTAACCCCTCAAAATATAAATATCCAGATTCTAGATGAAAGGCTAAAGGGTCAATTTGACAGTGTAGAATTTTTTGTTTGCTTTTAATTTAAATTTATTGGCTGCATAATTCTAGTGGATTTTGGGTGACCCACAAAACTAAAAACAAAACAAAAACATAAATTTCTAGAACTATAGGAGAGACAGTTCTGTTTTTTAACTCTGTGTTGGGTAATAAATTTCTGCAATAAGCTTTCTAACTGTGGTCATACTGCAAAACATTAGTCATACTGCCCTAAAGCAGGCTCTGAAACATAATTTGAGATTGCCTCTAAAACATAATTCCTTCTGAGATGATGATGGATTCTCTATATGCTCTGGAGGATGTTATCAATCTCTTCTCTTTCTCTTAGTGGTCATCTCATCGAAGCAATCCAAAGAGTTTCTAGAAATAAATAATGCTTCCAGGCAGAGCATGTAAATCAGGGGTCCACAACCCCCCCCCCCCTGGCCACAGCCCACTACTGTTTCAAACCAGGCTGCACTGGTGATGGGCAAGTGCGTGCACAAAGCTCCACTTGCATGAGTGGCAGGCAGGCACATGTACGGGAAGTTCCACTTGCATAAGCAGTGACTCCTTGCACTTGTGTGTGAAGCTCCACTCATGTGAGTGGAGGATCCTTGAGTGCAGGGTGCTTGTGCTCATATGTGAAGCTCCACTTGCGCAAGTGGAGGGTGCAAGCACAAGAGCTCTCCATTCGTGCAAGTGGAGCTTTGTGCATGAGAGCAAGCACCCTCTGCTCACATGTGAAGCTTTGTTTGTGAAATGTGTTTTTTAATATTATTTAATGTATACCAGCTTTGTAGAGCTGCAAACTATGTTAGTAGTAATCTTAAAGGAAGCTGCCAATTTCAGGCGCAGTACAATATGTCTTATACTTTATATAGTTTCCCTGGTCCTTTACTTTTTTGATTCTCAAAAAAATCTGAGTAAAAATGTACCAATTCAATTTCAATCAAAACATCTTTATAAAACATGCTTATGGGATTGTCCGACTGATTTTAGAGCTATTCCTACTTTTATTGCTCTACAAAATTATTGCTCTACAAATCACTGTGGAATATCTATGTTAACACAAATAATTTAGCTGCAGCTAAATCATTTTATAATGTCAGTAGGCAAATGTGCACTTAAAAAAAGAGGGATTCTTATTATTTAGGTTATATTATATTAAAATGTTAAATCTACTTAGAATGTTTATGCATGTCCAATTGAATTTTGTGTCATAGAAAGGCAAACATTAAGCATAGCATTCATTGTCAGTCTTGCATCGCTGATGTAAGTGATAACTTATCTTTTGCGCAAAGGTTGACGTAAGTGATAAGGCTGTATATCAAGGTCACCAGCTTCTTATTCTAATGGCAGGGAAATGGGCTTTATTTCTGCACCACCATAATTTAAAGGCTGCAACAGAATCAAAGAAACTAGTTGCGCCGGTTCAAATTTGTTAATAATAATACATTACAGCAATACTTTTTATGCCCAAGGGAATAATTTAATGCCTCACATAGGTTTGGGAATGGTGGTATTAAATAACTATTTTGAAAAAGCTTTAAAATGTTTTAAAATCAAATCTCATTGAAACTGTTCTGAAGTCCCATTTCATAAACTTTTGTATCCGTGTTTTAAAAATTTATCACTAATGAATTGTGGAATCTAAACTATTTTTTTAAAGAAACAAAATTGTCCTTGATAAATTATTTCATCTAAGTCACTTATATAATAGAACAGATCTGTGATAAAATTTAATCTGCAATATAGCCAGCAGAATTAATGTTTAGTAATAACTTTTACATTCTTTAACCTATTTAAATTCCATTTCAGAAAAGGCTCACAAAGGGGATGATACCCTGCATAATGAGTTATGTTTTAAATTTTGTTATACCAGTAGAAGAGAAGATAATAAAAACTAATACCACAAAAAAATTGTTCAAATTCAGTCCATCTTAAAACTGGCTGATGTATGGGGGGAAGGTGAGAAAGAATATAGGATGACATGAATATAATATGTGGATTCAATTTTGAATTAGAAATCTGTACTATACTAAACTTGAAAGATTTCCCAAACACAAAAGCATCCATCAACAGGTATCTGAATTTTCACCTAGTTTCATATTTGAATTCAGCATCAGCTACGAAGTCTACAAAGTCAGTATGTCATCCATAATACTACTATCTTAGTTCTCCTTTGTTATAATTATTTGAAAACAAATGGTTGCTGCCTTTTTGTTTATACTTCCATAGACCAAACTCAACTTCTTATTCTTTACTGTCTTCTTTTTAATACCTTTTCATTTTATTAGGAATTGACTTGAAATGAGCAAAATAATGTTATTTGTATTAACTCAGCTCACTTGTTCATTGCAAAATGTTTATAACACCATTTTTGTTTGGAAAAGACAAGAAAAAATATTTATTAGTACTGTTTGCAAGCACTGCAGCAATACAATAGTGTAAATTAAAAAAAACAGAGAGATGGTTTATCATATAGTTGTGGTAAGACCTGAAACATTTCTGGAATATTAAGTGTTTCTTTTAATAATTTATGCAGGCATTTTGAATCTTTCTACATAGGCTATCAGGTGCAAGTAGATTGCGTTAATGCTGCTTAAACATTTCAACTTGTCAGTATGGCTAACTCGATTTGCAAAATATTTGCAGTATTTCCCATTGAAACAGTAATAAAGGCAAAATAAATATATGCCACTGCTTTATAATCACTGAGCATTAATGAATATTTTATATCTTTTAAAATCTCACTGTTTAATTTTAAGGGATGAAATTAAGTCTCTTTACGGAATATGCCAATTATCTGCATATCAAACAATAACTCAGCTATTATACTTCTTTTTGTTAAGACACAGGAAGCTAATTTGAAAATACTGGGTAGCATTTTGGAAAAATAATTGAATAGACCTTCCTGCCCTCTGGTGGTTGACAAGTGAAAATTGCCCATAAAATTAAATTACTACTGATTTAGTACACATAACTTCCTAATTTTTTAAAAATATTTAAATGAAAGGAAGAAATTTTAGAACTAACTTCAGAAAGTGAGGGTTAGTACATGGTCAGTTTAACAGTTCAGTCAAAGATGAAATTCAGTTTTTGAATTGAAAGAAAATACAACTAATAATTTAGACTCATTCTGCACATAAACACCTCTCAAAATTCTACAGTATTGGAAATAGTTTATGATGGAGTAGATCCACTCTGAGTATCATGGTGTTATTTTCTGGAGAATGCACTGTTATTTAGCTTCAACTAATGAGCAGTTTGGCCATACTGTCTCATAAAATTTGTAATAAAGCTAAACTTATCAGCACTACTAATATTTTAACCTGTTGCCCCTGAAATTAATGACAGATATTTACTAAAAGTGGACAAGGTTCTTGTTCAAATTTTCAAGGCCTGTGTAATTTCATTTTATATTTAGCAATGGGGGTCAATTTTATGCGAGACAATTTTACGGGCCTTGGATAAATAGAGCAATCATGTCTATTTGATATTTAGCAAAATTGATTTTCATCCAAATTTGAAATGCTGGTATTTTTTGCAAAACAATTTTCCATTTGTAACTTACATAACAAGCAGCTGTAGTTGTACTGCAAATAACATATGTTGCAATTAACTGGTTATATTGGTGTGTATGTATAATGTATAATGTATATACATACATGTATGTGTGTGTTATAATATATATAGGTTGTTGAGGGGCTTCAAGATGTATATATGTATGTATGTATGTATGTATGTATGTACATATGTATGTATATAACTACTTAGGTAATGATTTTATATAAAGAACTACATAAGATACAAAAGTTATTTTAGCCAATAGGTTCATATTCTTCACGCTGATCTTAGTAAGAGTCAAAAAATTATGCAAAGGAGGAACTATATTGATTTAATATCATTAATACTAAAATGTATTCAAATAAAAATAAATGAAAGGAGGCTAATATCCAAACCATTCTTTTAGCTATCCCATTCCAGCATCAACTCCTGAACGAAGCATGCTGCTAATACTGTAACAACACAAATATAAGTATTGATAGTATTTTAAAAAGTGATAATAATATAGATCTTTTCACACATGCATTGGCTTCTTGAGAGGCAAGCCACTGTGTTAAATGAGGATGGGAGATATTTCATACAATAATGAAAGAAAGAAAGAAAGATACTCTCATTTGGAATCCTTGTGTATATAGTAGGTTGGAATTAGTAAGCAAAAAAAAAACCCTTCAAAAATCTGATTGCTCAATTTTTGATATACAACAAGGTTATGAAAATATTGAATTTTTAGTTAAAGGCAATTTACTACTTTAGGAAGTGAATCTGTCTTTTCAGGACGAATTAGCAAGGAACTCTTCTTTGCAACATCACCCCTTGGTGGTTGTTTTATAGAATGACAATGAAATTGTTTCTAAACAGAAATCATTTTTCTGCAAACCCACTCCTAATCAAGATTATGACAACTAGCAATGCAACTGATGCAAGAAATACCTAAGAATATAAGAAAACTGTGTATAATTTTAAATAAAGGAAGAAGAATCTCTATCAGACAGCCCTACCTCACCTTCGGGGAAGCTTTTTAATACTCTAAGGCATCATGCTCACAAACAAACAACCGCTTTGGGGTAAAATTAATGCAAATGTTATATGTGGGTTACACCATCTGATGTACCTACAGTAATCTTTCATCATCCACTTAATTAAAAGCTAAAAACCTAATAATGAAACATGAAAGGAAGTATGCAGCCTGAATACATAAGCCCTCTTTAACAAAGCTGACACTAGTTATAATGAGCGACATTTATTCTTCAGCTGCGAGACAGAGCTCACCTCCTGAATGGTACTGCTTCCTGAGAAGTTGAGGTTGTACTCCCGCTGGACTTCTCGATGGGTGACGATCAGCATGAAGTTTTGATTTAATGATTCCTGCAGGGCACTGAAAGGGTTGAAAGAAAAACAAGAATATCAGGAGCGAACATGTTCTAACTTGCTTTACATTTAGCTGTAAAACCCCAGGAGTACCCTAAACTCTGCAGAGACAGGTCCAGGCACAATGTTATCATTTTCTTTTTTGTTCTTAAAGACAAGGAAGCAACTGGAGAATGACCAAGGGAGCTGACCTGTTAACTCTTTCTAAGGTAGTTGAGGGTCTCAGGCTATATTTCAACTCTTTAGAATTTTTGCAACACCGTTCTTACTGCAATTATTGCAATACTGTATGTACACAGACACACAATATCAATCTGTCTCATATACAACACACTCATATTAAGAGACCTCTACACTTTAAATTAAGTTCAAATTAAAAGCTTTGATGATGCTTACACTGTTTACATACACACAGATAATTATCCATTCATGTGTCAAGTTTGTGTATGTATGTGACAGCTATGCTTTTTGGCTAAGCATGGCAAATGTTTATAACTGCTATCCAATTAGTTGCCAGTAAGCATGCGGAAAATTCAAGGATTCACTGATTATCTCAGGAAACACCAAATTAATTTGACTCTATTTCACCTCCTAATTTCATATTGACAACCAACTGTTCATCTTTCAAAGACAATCTGGGAGAAACCAGAAATTATAAAATAATAAATCTCAGTTCTCAGAAATAGTAGGAATACTCATTTTTTCTTTCTAATTATGGACATTACTGTCTCATAAATTATGCCAAAAACAAGATAAGTCAATTGTTAGATATTCTTGATTTGGATAAATGTTAGAAATAATTACGTAACTGTCCTTTGTTTGAACTATTTATTAATCTCGGTAAATATAGACTAATAAAACAATAGATTCCAAAAAGCCCTAGTGAGTGGGAAGTATTTCAGTTCGGTCAGAAGGTTCAAAATTACTCATATCAATTTATTAGCTCAGCAACCCATATTAAATTCCATGCTGTTCCAGAGAGTCTCTCAACCTACAGAAGAAAGGACTAGATGGGAATAAGGAGACAAAAATCATTTATGTATTTCATATAAACCATGTTCCCCTCCCTATATCATCTCGGAAAACTGTTGTTACTGATAGAACAGAACTGATAGGGCAAGCCACTAACGTATAAAAAAGAGCAAACCCCATTCCCCTCTAGCATAGTGATATTACCTAGTTTGGTAATGAAATGTCTGTAAGAAAACAACCAAGCTGAAAGAACACCAAGGATCCCAAAGCTGTGCTTAGAAAATCAAAGCACATACATTCAACTGTACTTTCAACATACCTCTGGTCCGTTACACTACTGTGAAATTTCTTTCCATAGTTTTTTCATGTTATGGAAGAGAACATCAGTCAGCCAGGATTATAGGAAGCCATTTTATTCAGCTTCTAATAAACTGTTATTTTCATTCTGGCAAAGAATGATGCACTATTTGATTTAAGTTTATTTCAGTATTATTGCACACCCAAATTGTTTGAAATTGAGGTAGGGGAATCTCAGGCAGCACAATTCTATACATGTTTACTTGGAAGTAAATTGCATTGTTCTCATTTGAATATACTCAGAAATTACTGTCCATAAGATTGCTGCCTAAATGTGATACAAAATGGTTTAGTCAACAAAATATATTTAAAGTTCACAATAACACATTTTCCAACGTAAGTTCTGGTGATGTAAAGCAAAACAATAATTGGTTCTTTACAGCGTTACATCAATACACATTATTCTCGTTAGAAAACCTAACAAATTAGATCAGACTCTAATTTGCTTGATAAAAATCTACAAGTACATTGGCCAATGTAATATTGTAATATTCCAATGAAACAAATCGTTAAATCAGGTACTTCTTAATCAGAGTTCATTGAATATTAAATTCAAGTATTTAGAATATTTTTAGTATCTATATTCTTGAGAATAATCACCGCTGACAATGGATACATACACCTACTGGTGAAATAGATGCAGATATCCACGTGCATGCAGACACACATATATGCACAATTATACATTAAGAAATGTATAATTCAGAATTTCAGTAAAATTATACTTATTAATTACCTTATTTTAACCACTTTTTTCTACTGAAGTACTAAACATTTGAAAGCACTTAGTTATTAACAAGTATAGTATTTAACTTACTGAAGTTAGCTTCTGGAGGCACCAGGCATGAAGATGACGAATGAGATTTTGTCGAAACGTCGCCAAGACATCTCCAATTTTTACGCGGGAGAAAACCCGAATAACTAGAGACCTACTTACTGAAGTTAGTTTCAATAAGATTTTTTTGTTGGACAGTAAGTCTCACAGACAAACTATTCCATGTAATTATTTCCTTCATTATCTTTGGTCCAATAAAAATATATTTTCTGAACTTTCTACTTGCATTTTACAGCCATTAAAATCTTCAGATATTGAGTTAAATTTAGCAACAAATCATATTTTGAGCTGCAGATTTTTAGCTTTTGTAGCCTAGTTTTCTCATTTCATCTCATTCCCACCCCACCCCCCAAATAATGAAAAATATTTAGCTGTGCATCTATTTATATGACTGGCAGTTTAGAGCTAACTTACACTCTTACTCTTCTATTAAAACGCTCCTTCCTCCATGTGTTGATACTGTATGAGATTATCTTTATGGATCAGAAATAGAGAATCTTGCACAATTGCGGCAAAACTGTGAAGTGATGATTTCAATATGCTTCTCCATGGCTTGCTTAAAAAAAACCCTGAATTCTATCTGAAATAATGTTGACCTCTGGAGAATCAAAAGACAAAAATTGTTTAAACTTAAGTTGAGGATTCAATAGAAGAATTGTTTCCTCCTTTCCTCTCTACATGAAAGTATCTTTTTCATCATCTCTTATAGTAGCACAATCAGTAAGCCTGGTACCCTATTTTTTCTCTCTAAAAAATAAGATGTTTATTAAGGCACCTTCTGAAATTGTATGGAAGATAGTACAAAGAACTACAAGGCATTTCATTAGAAGCCACATTTGGCTTCTCAAAGAAAATTATTTTATATAGCCTACATTTTTAAATTAATATTTAGTGTAATACAATCGTGTATGTATGTGTGTGTGAGAGAGAGAGAGGGAGGGAGGGAGGGAGGGAGGGAGGGAATTATTTTGAGTTCAATGGATTTTAATCTAGGCAATTAGAATATACTACATTATTATTCCAGTTTAATCCCACAGAGAGCCTCTTCATGAATTTCAGTAGAACAATATCCATTATTCATCATATCAATTCATTTTTCTTACCAAACATCTACATTTTAACAAAATATCATGAAACATAATAATTAACATTTCTATTGCAAACATTCAGATTTATACAAGCTCATGTCGCCAGTCATCCAAATGTGCTGTAATTACAGTTTATTTACACTAAAACAAAATATGAAGTCACTATGTAAATGTAATGTTTGTTGAAGCTAATGCAGCAAGCAATAGCAAATTAGTTTAAAACAGCAATCACTCAGAAAGCTTTTGTTTACTTTATATCCTGAATGCTAAACTATTCCGTGGGACTAATTCATAGTCACTTCTCTTGTGACTATATAAATTTAATAAATTAAATAAATATATAAATTTAGAAGAACTGACCTGGATTTATGTAAGTTTATTTCGCCTAAGGAAATAAACCCAAATTCTATGTTTTCTCAACTGCTGGAATATATTAGCCTCTACAATGTAAAGTTGTTTTTATTTCAAAAGCAGTTCTTTTCAGTTTTGAAAGTAGATCATTCATTATCCATCAGGGCATACTATTGTTCAAGAATGATTTTTTAAAAATCCTTCCTCTGCTGCATGCAATCTTGGGATACTACCAATGTTTAATTTAGAGCAGGGGTGTCAAACTGGTGGGCCACACAGGCCACACCCACCCCAGCTCTGCAAAGGGGGAAAACATCATGAAACGTCACATGACAGCAACGTGACACGGCAAGTTTGTCACCTGTAATTTAGAGTATCTGAGCATTTATTAAAATTTACAACTGAATGCAGTAAAAACCAGTAAGGAAAGTTTAACTTTGTATAGAAAACTCCAAACCATCAGCCTATGAAAATTAAAAATATGGTAATATTTCATATGATACATAAACAATGCTAAAACCACAGTTAATGTAATAAATGGTCTAGAAACAATACTGAAATGCCTAGTGAATAAAAAGGTATTTCAATACAAGTACATCCTACATGTACCAAAATGCATGTAAATAACCACATCAAAACTGTCCAACTGCCAAATATTCACCTTGTCAAACTGCTGATAAGACAATTCAACTAGGATCACATGCAAAAAAAAACATTTTAAACCTCTTACTTTCCCTTTATTTTGAATTTGAAAAGAGTAAGTTTTGTGCCATGGTATGTTGCTAAAACACTTGATTAGTAGGCCGAATCATGTTATAATTTGAGTAAATGTTATACTGTCTTTAGTTAATGACCTCTAATCAAGTTGTTATTTTTTGCTTTGCATTCACACTTCTTTCCAAACTGCTTTAGCTTCAGAATACTCACAACTCTCTGTCTTTCATACAAATGAGAGAACTGGCTGCAGGCACAGACTTCATTTCATGGGATCTTAAAATTTATTAAATGTTCTTACTCCATCAAGTCCTATAGATTTGTAACTGTATTTCATCTTGTACCACAAATTTTCTAAAACAACAATTTTTATTATTGCCAATTTCAATAATCATGCTTTGTCAAATATAATTGGAGAAGCTATGAACGCAAAACATAACTATAAAAAATTGTTGGTTCTGTTGAAATAATTTGGAATATGAAATAATATGAAACAATTTCTGCATGGCTTATGCTCTTTATTTTACTTGTAAAACAAAATAAGAATCCTTAGCCCAACCAGTTTAGAAAATGTAGGATGAAAAGAGCTGGAAGAGATCTTACAATTAAAATGGGGCATTGATTCTTACCTGATACGCCCCTTCTCCAGGCAGGTGGACACAGCAGCCATGCATGGGTTAACTCATCCAGTAAACAATAGGACTGAGTCTACCAAAATGATAAATAATTTGGGAGAGACAGGGGCCGACTCTAAGCAACGGTACGATGATACTTTTGCCAGTGGACAGTCCTTTTGGACCTGAACCGTCTCGAAGAGACGGTGACAGGGAAGAGTATGTCTTGCTGATCTCAGGGACATCGCAAAGTCCCTGATTGATCCAAGAGAATCTCTTCTTGCCAGCGACAGAAGCGCAGCCAAAAGCTGCTGAAGTTGGGACAGCTCCGCAACGGGAGGAAAGCAGAAAGAGAAAGTGTGTCCATCTGGTGAGGAAATTTTATTGTTATAAAAGAGACTGCCCCCCAAAAAAATCAAAGCTAAATTAAACTTGCAAAGAAAAGAAAATAAGTGGCGAAATTAAGCTATATTGGACAATGTGTTATCCTTTTTTTTTTCATTTTCTTTTATGGATGGAAGGTTTGCAAATATTTCCTACTTTTTAAAGTGAAAGTATTGGTTTTACTTCTTCTATTTCTTTTTTTACCTATGGATTAAATCTTTTTCTTTATTTTTATAATATTGGTTTGGATGGGTTTTTTCTCTTTATTTTGCTCCATTTAAGAATATTGTTTCTTTTAAGTCTGGAATATAAAGACGATATAAAAGGAATATAAAGAGGGTAGTAACATCAGAGGGAAAAGAAGTTAGACTGCCACTTGGAGGTTGGAGGTGGAGTCCTGGAAATATTGCTCTCTTTTTTCTCTTTGATCATTTTGACTTTGCACTTCAAAGGCTTCAGCTTGTTAACAGAAGAGGTAAGAGAAGAGCATGGGTTGTTTATACAGGTGTTCTTTGGATGCTTCTTTGACAGCTGGAGAGAAGTGAAAACAAAACCTTGTTTTGAAACTAGAGTGGCAGTGTTTACTAGTTGGAAGAATGGCACAACACCAAAAAGAAACCATAACATTACAACAGATTATGTTTGAAATTCAAAAATTATTAGAAACAACAGAGGGAATTGAGAAGAGATTGGAAAATATACATTGTAATGCAGCAAAATTCGATGGAAAAATTGAATATATCCAGCAAATGGAAAAAGTGGAGGTTAGAGTCCTAAAAACCCAAGGGAAAAATGAACAAAGAGGCAAGATAATTGTGGATACTGACAGTGAATTGAGTGTGGTTGGAGATGGAAAGAGTGGAACATGGAAAGGGAAGATAGATGGAAAGGAACTCTACCCCAGATTTAAAGGTATAGAAGAAGAAAAAAAGAGAAGAACTGATGGATTCAAGGAGAGAAACTTTGACAAAATCACTAGTGATAACTAAAGGTAAGCAGATTAAAGAAGCTGATGGAGGGTCTCGAGATTTTACAAGATATGTAAAAAGCAACAAGTTGCGAAGAGAAGTCCACACAAATTTGATTAAGGAAATAACAGAAGACTAATTCCACAAATGGCAAAAGACATAAGACTGCACTATTACTGGAAAGACACAGGTTGAGATATGAAAACTAATAACAAAATATTAGTCAAATTTAGTTAAAATTAGAGCATTATGTTAAAAATGAAGTGATAATGGATATAGTTAGATAAATAATTGATAATGATAACAATGTACACATATGTATTGGTTTGATAAGAGGAAATTTGGTATAAATTCTAAATGGTGATCATGAAAGGAAGTTTAGAAACTCTGTTATGTATGAAAGCTTGTATTTTTTTAAAAAAAAGAATAAGTCAAATTTAGTTAAACTAAGACCCCACCCAAAAAAATGAAATGACGGATATTATTAAATAAATGATTGATAATGATAATAATGTAATATTTGTATTGACATGATAAAAGGGAAATTGGATATAAATTGTAAACAGTGATTAAGAAAGGAGGTCTAGAAACTTTGTTATTAAACATAATTAATTTTTATTTAGAAAGATGTAATGTTGCTGGATTATATTGAAAATAGATAACAGAATGCCACCATGTGGTTTTGCTTTAAATTTTGGAATACTTTACATAAAGGGATGTAAAAACAATTATAGTCATGAAGATTGAGGTATGATGATAGTAATATATATAAATATATTTGATTTAAAATATATAACTTGATATGAATTGTAGATGATGACTGTGTAAGGGTTGCACGAAAGCTCTTTGTAACCAATTGATACACTCTTTACAATTTGTAATGGAAGATATTTTTGTGGTATTTGTTGTGTTTTGTCTCTTTGTGTTTATCAAAAATAAAAAATTATAAAAAAAACAAAACGATAAATAATTTGGAATGTGAAATAATTTCTGCATGGCTTATGCCCTGTTATTTTACTTGTAAAACAAAATAAGAATCCTTAGCCCAACCAGTTTAGAAAATGTAGGATGAAAAGAGCTGGAAGAGCTCATACAATTAAAATTCCCTGTTCTAAAAGCAGGGTTATCATCTCTACTACTAACTACCTCTCATCAATTTACTCCATCCATACCTCTCAATTTACTCCTGGAACAAAGCTTAAAAATCTAATAATAGCAGTCTTTGAAAAATTCTCATTTAAAATCTATTACACACACTATCCTTTGCATATACAGTAGAACCTCTGGTCACAAACACTTCTGACCATGACCAAATTGGTTTCCCCTTCCAAGCCATTTTTTTTGTAAGTGCCAAATTTCCAGAATTAGGTTTGAGTCACAACCAAATCGGGTTGCGACCAAAGTTATGGCATTAATTATGGTCATGACTAGAGGTTCAACTGTATATGGTTTAAAGATAGTAAAATTTGGATAACCTCAAATATGCCATTTACATGAAGCCCTATATTTTACACTCACTTTTATTTGTGACTTACCCTGGCAAACTTGATGAAGATGGTGGTGGCAAGTTGGGCGTTAGGACATACAGGTTGTTGTTTTTGGGCAAGTGTAGAGTTTTTAGAATAGTCTGCAAGAAAAAAAATATTTAGAATTTAGAATGTTTCTATGAGGGTCTGAATCTGAAATGTAAAGCCAAACTGAGGCAAAATTATATGTCATTAGCAACCACAATTCTATGAGTTAAAAAAAACACAAGAGAGAAGAACAATTAATAAAAAGCACAACCGGAATCTTATTATGCGCCTGATGAAAATCTTTCCCCCACACACAAACAAAAATCCCACTGATAGTAATAATTGGTAATATTTAAAGATTTTGTTCAGTCTTGCCCTTAGTGGGTTTCATTGCAATACAACTACATATAACACATAAGGTACAATTTAAAATTCTGCCAGTCAACAAGCTTTCTTCTATTATCAAAGAAATCAACAAACTTTCTTCTATCACTAATATCTGTATTAATTTCCGAAGAAACACAGCAGCCCTTCTTTATTGTGAAAAGTCTTACAGTCATGAAGCTAATTAATATTGGGTGGCATTTGTAATATAAAAAAATATTCACAATGATTCATTCTAGTATTCAATACCAGCATCTAAATGATGCTGCTGATCTATCAACTGAATCTCCCAAGAAAACCAAACAGGAAACACAACCAGGAGAGCTAATTATATTGTTATAAGGCTAATTTAACAGAATCTTATTTTATTTTTGTTCGTTTGTTTATTTTTTCTCATTTATGAACCACCAATCTTCCTCAGAGAAACATCAAAAAACATCAAAAAACATCAAAATGCAAAAATAGTATATAAAAATTACAATGTTAATATTAAAATTTCAATTCAATTTCAAAATTAAAATTTTCAGGTGGAAAGAATAATTAAGCCCTGTTAAAAGTTAATTAAAAAGACAAATGGGGGGACTCTCAGAGCATCAACCAGTTTCATAGCAGAGCCATATTTTAACTCCTTTATGGAGGGCTAAGAAAGTGGGGCACTGCCCCACTTTGGGGGGGAGGGAAAATATCTTGCAAATCGAAAGGTACAAATCTCCTGCTGTCACTTTTAACCATCAGATTAATTAGGACAAGGCCTTCCTAAATTTCTTTCTCTGACCATTAATCCACTAGGAGCTCCCTCCTCTCTTGTCTGATACTTTCCTGGGATACATCTCTTCCCCTCATCTTTCACCATTACACTTGGTAAGACCATGTGGCTTTGGCCTTCTGGACCTTGGATCTTCCCATGTTTAGTACTGGATGGGGCTGCTCTGCTCCCAACAGACCTGGTGTGCAATTTGGGGATCCTTCCGGGGGAGAGGGCAGTTGGGAAGGCCCTGGGAGAGACCACTGCAGGAAATTGGGCTGCAGCCACAGAGTTAAAATCCAGAATGTTTTAGTTCCATTCCTTTGTCCACAGGATGGGGTTCCAGGAACAGTGTTGCAGGAGTTACTGAGTTGCAGGAACAGTGTTAAAATCTTCAGCAAAAGCACCCTTTCTGAGGCCACTGTAATTTTGAGTGGTTGTTAAATACTAGTCATAAATTGAGAAATGCCTGTAATTTTCCAGATTCTAGGCTTGATTTGTAAAGCTCTCCATAAATATTAATCCTGTGAATCAGGGGTGGGTTTCTGCCGGCATTACTGCCAGTTCAGTGTGCTCGTGCACAGTTGCCTATAAATAGGTCTGTGCATGCGCAGAACATTTTAAAAGGTCAAAAAAAGATGTTGCAGCAACCGGGGAACCGGTTTGGGGGCATGGTGAGCATGCCGTCCCCATCGGTTCGGAGACCCAGTCGCCATTTCCACTACCGGTTGCACTGAACCAGTGCAAACTGGTAGGAACCCACCTCTGCTCTGAATCCTCAAGGGCTTCTACAGCAAGTTCAGTTTTTATCAAAAACAGAAAATATATAGTGACACAAGCTCCGCCCTTTATGAACTTGCATGCAGTGTCACAATGAACAGACTAAAGGTCTGCGCAGTTTCCACTGCAAGACAAATGTTGCCATATGCCTTCTCTGCAGATAGCCATGCAAACCCACCTACTCTGTTCACTTAATGGGAAACTGCCACCTTAGATATCTGAGAACCATCTGGCCCTTGGGTCAAAAAAGTTTGTTCGGACTATCCAGATCCCAGATCTCTGACAACAATTCCACTGTTAGACCTGTTTTACATTTCATCTGGAGATCCCAAAGACTGAACCCAAGCTCTTCCACATATAAATATGTCTCCTCTGCCATCCTTTTATATAGCAAATTAATTGTATGTTGCATGTCACTGGTGGAGATATATAGTGGTGCTGCACCTTCATGCATGATTTATGAATCATAAATCCAAAGGCACTTCAGAGATAATCAAGTTTCCCCACAACCACTATCTCACGGTGGAACATAAATACAGCACTGATAACAAAATGCCATTCAGTTTCTACTTCAATAAATCAATTTATTTCAGTAAATGATACACTGGAAAAGATAAATCTTGATTGTTATATTACCAGAACCAAGGCAATATGACTACAACTTAATCTTCATTATTTTCGGGGGGGTTTTCCCTGTCTTTTTTTTCTCATATATAACGAGGTGGCACATTTATCAATACTCCTTCCTCCTACTATTTCCCCCACAACAATAACCCTGTGAAGTGAAGCGAGTCTGGCTGAGGGAGAATGATGGCCCAAAATCACCCAGCTGGTTTTTCATGCTTAAACAGTCTCCCGGTTTCTAGGCCAGCATCTTAACCACTGCACCAAACTGGATCTCAATGTTACTTAATGCTTCTTTTAAAAACGGGCATGTTACAACCGCTGCTTCTTTTCTTCAGAGGAAAGGTGGGATCATCAGAAAATCATCAGGAACACTCAGTTGCACACAAAGTGCTAAGAAGTGCTCCGTTTCAATTTATATGGAATATACGTGGGAAATGCCATTCAGGAGATGGGTGGGATGCCATTTTATGACTGTTGTGACAGAGTTATTTATAAGTGGGTATCAGTTGACCAAAGCCTATGATGATAAAGAAGGTAATGTCGTGTTATATGACCTGGGCTTTTTTTGCAGTTTGTGGAACCCAAAGAAGTGGAAAGAGTTATCTGTCACCTATGCCCTGGATCCATGTCTTTCTGACTACTTCAGGCAGCTAGATGGGACAGCAATGGATGGATCAAGGTAGTTGTTAATGTTTCTTTGAGGGAGAGGGTGATGCTTCCTGCTTTGAATAAAATGCTTATATGCCCATTCTTGAAGAAAACATTCCTGTATCCAGCTGGTTTTGATGACTTCTGTCCCTTTTTCTTTAATATTCTTCCCACAGAAATATATGCTACCATTCATAAACAGCTGAGGAACAGCTAGTTAATGTGCTTTCAGTTTCAGTTGGCAGTTTATGAATATCCAATCTTGGATTTTATCATAGGTTCTATTTTTGTTTTCCTTTTGTGGTTCATTTTTGTTTTAATATTGGTTTGGATTTAATTATTACTTTTGTAATAATTAATAATAATATAATAAAGTCTTTGAGATGGCGGCAGATTATGTACTGTTGATAAATAAACGAGTACCATATAAATGGCGTAGATAAAAGAAGTATTTATAATGAGATAGAGAAATCTTTCTATTGCTACTTGGAACAGGAACTAAAGAAAGCTGTAAGTAGACAACTGAAAAGATCTGTTTCCTATAAGTTTTTTGTAATCACTAATTGAGAATAAATAAATAAATAAATAAATAAATAAATAAATAAATAAAAATGGGAAATCTTCTGTTTTTACACAGTGTACAGGTAGTTCTTGTAACAGTGACTGTTCAAAGTTACATCACTAAAAAAGTGACATAACTATTTTTCATATTTGTGGCCATTGCAGCATCTCAGGGTAACATGATCAAAATCCAGACACTTGACAATTGATTTACATTTATGAGAGCTGCAGTGTCCTGTGATCACCTTTTGTGACCTTCTGACAAGGAAAGTCAATGGGTGAATCAGATTCACTTAACAATAATTATTAACTTAACAACTGCAATGATTCATTTAACAACTGTAGCAAAAAAGGTCATAAACTGAGGCAAAACTCACTTAACAAATGTCTCATTTAGCAACATAAATATTGGGCTCAATTGTGGTCATAAGTCAAGGACCATCTGTATATCTTGTGTGTGTGAGACCATCAGAAGGTGCCATGTCATCCTTATTAGGAATTTTCAGATACAGAATATTAAAAGAATATTAAAATTCCTTGCAATTGAAGGAACAGCATATACTGCCCTAAATATTGTCCAAGTTAACTACTGTCAAAGTTAAATGTTATCCTTGTAAATATTGTGCCTTCATTGTACAAGCAACCGTGCCATTTAATCCAGAATATTTTAGACATTGTTGACATATCAGCATTAATTGGCAAAAATGGTCCATTGGGGGAAGGGGGGGGAATCCTGTAACAAATATAAAAACTTACACTATCATCTACATCTCCAGTCTTCCAGCCCTTTAGCAATATTTTCGATGCAGGAATCTGAAGCTCATTTTCTAAAATATGTTTGATCTCTCCTGGAAAAACAAAAACAAAGGAGACTCATCAAAAAACATTTCTGCTTTTTCTGATTTATTTTTATAAAGCATAGGCAAAATAAAATCTAAGCATCTCAAGCATTACTCAATCAATATATTTTAAATGTATGTCTTTAAATATCAGTTTATCTCCATAAACGCATATATAATAACATTAAAAATGGAACACTGAATAAATGTTTAGGATATAAAGAAGAGAAATGAAAAATAATAATAGATTTTACTTGAAATGCCATTGAATTTTGATATTGTTTTTCCCACTTTATGTAAAAAGGATTAAAGGAATTCAGATTTCATTTCTAAATTAAAACAAATGGATCTTTTGATATGTCAAACTCAAAAATATGGCAGGGGTGTCAAACTCGATTTCACTGAGGGCTGTATCAGGTTTTGTTTGACATTGGTGGGCCATGGTGGACATTGTCAGGGTGGGCAAGGCCTACTCGACATCACTCATATCAGGGGCACCTGTGGTGGCCAAGTGCTTGGGTAGCACTTCCCTCAGACCCTCCCTCACTCCCATTATAATCTCCTTACTTCCTCCCTTCCCTCTCTTCTTTTTCCTTCCTTCTTCCTTTTCCTTTCTTCCCTTCCCTTATTTTTCCTTCCTTGCTCTCTTCCCATCTTTCCTTTTTGTTCCTCTTTTTCTTTCTCCTTTCCTCTCCTTTCTTGCATGCTCAAATGCAACAGGGGAAACATTTCTTCTTTTGTCTTGTTTATTTTGCTAGCCCTCTGCCTGTAAAAATGGAGCTCTGGCAGGCCGCGCATGCCCCAGGTCCCATTTTTGGCCATGATGGCTTCCTGCAGCCCTCTGCCAATGAAAATGGAGCCTGTTCCCCCATCCTCCAAGCTCCATTTTTGCTGGTAGAGGAACTACAGACCAGTCCTTTGCTGTTTCCAGGATGGCCCCATGGGCCAGATCTAAGCACCCCACAGGCCAGATCCAGTCCATGGGCCTTGAGTTTGACACATGGTTTAGGGCAGTGGTCTCCAACCTTGGCAACTTTAAGACCTGTGGACTTCAACTCCCAGAGTTCCTCAGCCAGCATAGCTGGCTGAGGAACTCTGGGAGTTGAAGTCCACAAGTCTTAAAGTTGCCAAGGTTGAAGACCACTGGTTTAGGGTATACAATTTGCACTAGAAGTTTGCTTTCTATGATATATAGCAATAGCAGTTAGACTTATATACCGCTTCATAGGGCTTTCAGCCCTCTCTAAGCGGTTTACAGAGTCAGCATATCACCCCCACAGTCTGGGTCCTCATTTCACCCACCTCAGAAGGATGGAAGGCTGAGTCAACCTTGAGCCGGTGAGATTTGAACAGCTGAACTGCAGATAACAGTCAGCTGAAGTGGCCTGCAGTACTGCACCCTAACCACTGCGCCACCTTGGCTCTTATGATGCCAGTAATGGCGAACCTTTTCAGCACCAAGTGCCAAAAAGGTCACATGGAAATATTATGTGTGCGCACATGCTCATCAGGACTGCAGTCCGGAAAAGCCAAACTTCCATGTTCTGGCGTGCATGCATGCCTGATGATCAGCTGGTCAGAGCACATGCGTACACCTGTTTTCAGCATTGCCGCGCAGGTGAAGGGATCACGCTCTGGAAAAACTGAACTTCTGGGTTCTGGCACACATGTGCACCCGACAATCAGCTGGCCAGTGCACATGCGCACATGAAGGACAGCTGATCGTCGCACCTGGATGTGCACCAGAAACCCAAAAGACAAACAGGCAAGGCCGCACATGCCGGGCAACATGGCTTTGTGTGCCACTTTGGGCACATGTGCCATAGGTTCAATAGCAATAGCAATAGCAGTTAGACTTATATACCGCTTCATAGGGCTTTTAGCCCTCTCTAAGCGGTTTACAGAGTCAGCATATCGCCCCCACAATCTGGGTCCTCATTTTACCCACCTCAGAAGGATGGAAGGCTGAGTCAACCCTGAGCCGGTGAGATTTGAACCGCTGAACTGCAGATAGCAGTCAGCTGAAGTGGCCTGCAGTACTGGACTCTACCAACTGCGCCACCTCACCATCATGGATATATGCTTTGGACTCTAAAAACCTTCCTAAATTGTTTGAAATGTTTAAAATTTACACATAATGTAAATACTAATTTTCCATATTAGCTAACAGCTACTTATTGAGACCAAATGCTTTTTCACCTTGATATATTCCACAATGAGATTCTTTCTTTCCCATAGTTGCTATTTCAGAAGTTTGAAGAAGGTATGTGAGGACTGACTCTTGACTTTTCTACATAAATGGATTCCGTTCCATCACTAAAATGTGGTCCTCAATATCACTCACATAGAATGTTAATTAACTGTTTTGATTGCTGTTAACAGAGCTAAAGGCTAAATTAGAGTAGAATTCTTTCCTTAAAAATCTTTCCATTTCTCTTCCAGATCAAAATTACTGTTTTGATTTTAAGCTCTACAATTTATTAGTTTCTTCAAAGCCATTTTCAAGCACTGTATAATGTGTGAATTGATTCTGAACAAGAGACAGATGGAAGGGATTAAAACACTATTGAAACACTAATGAAAGTATGGTCTTAGCTTAGTAAAAAGTGAAATTTAGGACATCAAAATAGAATGCAGTCTGATGGGTTTTTTTTTACCCTTATCTCAATATATATTTATTTTTTCATATAAATCAACATAACCTGCTTAACCCCAAAGAGATACTGTGACTAATGTTCATATATATTTTCTCTTTATAATATATTTCCACATATAGAAAACTACTTCAGATGATTATGGAATTATGAGCAAAATCTCTAGAGATATCAATATTTTATATAGTTCTCTGGAAAACTTTTTTCAGAAGGAAAAATGCATAACTTGTTGACATGATACATATATTTCAGAAGGTATCGTATTTCACCCTTTCATTCATGTCAACACAATTGTCTCTTAAACTCTGCTACTTCTAGAAAATTAATCATTGACTTCTATTAAAAAAAAATCTCTCAAAATATAAAAATCCCCTGCCTGATTAAAAATGAGCATCTTATTAATCTATCAGCTAAAGTGATCTTAAAAACATCAATATCATTTTCTCATTTGGAGTTGTGCGAAATCAAAACTGAGACTGAGAACTTGAATTTCAACCAATCTCAAAAACAAGACACAACCCAGTGAAGAATTGAGCATAACAATGGATATGAAGTGAATAGCCAAACAAATAAAGTACCTGCTTAGCAAATAAAACATATACTTGCCACTAGGTGTCACTCTTTGATTATATATTACATACGGTACTCTTTCCCCTCCCCCCCTTTTTTTTAAACAGTTCTGGGCAAACGCTTGCCACAATATGCCTATGGTTTTTTTATTGCATTTTAAAACTAAATACCCGATCCAAAGTCCCTCTTTGACAGAGATGGATGGTTCAGAAATGTGAAATATGAATAAACTAGACAAACACTTATTTTAAAAGGAAGCATTTGTTTGATATCACTAATCATACAGAGTGGGCAAAACTGTTTTAAACAAACATAGTGGTATCTTGGTACTCATTGTTAATTGGTTCTGGGAGGCATGATGAGTACCAAAACCAATGAATACCAAACAAATTTTTCCCAGAAGGAATTATAGTGAATCACAAGGCAGCTGATACTAACAAGTTCTAGCTTATGTGTTGAGTACCAAAAAAACGATGAGTACCAGGACAATTTTTCAAGTCAAAATGTGTTGAGTACCAAATTCGATGAGTTTCAAAGCAGTTGAGCACCAAGGTACCACTGTAATAAAGTTACATCTTCTTTCTACCTAATTGTCCTAGCAAGCAAAATAATATATAAGTAATGTGAGATTAATAGATAGGAAAACTAGATGCTGCGATTCATAACACTAATTCCAGCACAACAAACAACTCTGTCTGAAAAGTGTAATGGAACAGTTTACAGCCTAATAGAAATCACTACATTTTGTAAATCAATGACTCCATGATGACTTTATAATGAGGGCAGAATTCCCTTTTCTTTCTGTCGAGGTGATATTTCTCTTAATTCTGGCACCACTTCAAGCACAACATTTTGCAATCTTTAAACTGAATTTAAAAGCATACATGCTCTATGATTCTAACCTGTATAACAGAGATATTATACACTGCATTAACCTGGGTTCTGGTAACTTTGATCATTATTTTGTCCCATCATACAATTATTAATTCATATACTTAAAGAACTCAAGCATGTTTTTCCCTAGTCCTTGTTTCCCTAGACTAACACTAACTTTAATTTTACCAGTACTGCTTTTATAAATCTCCTCCCTCCCCTCCAAAGAAACATATCAGACTTCAGATAACGAATGGCTGAATAAATTTCTACTCTTTCAGAAATTAGATAACAAAAAGAAAAAGCTGTAGAGCTATTAATTTATTTAAAAGATTAATATAACTGCCCATCTTTTTAACATAACCTGGCCAGCTCAGACAGTAATAAAAGGTTCCACCACAAAACCACGTTCGACTAAAGTGCGCTCGACGAAACTGCGTAGCTGACGTCATCACAGCGCGACAACAGCACAGAGAAAAAAGCACGCTGTAAACGCTAAGCCTAAAATTAACCCCTAAACCTAAACCTAACCCCCGTAAACCTAATCCTAAACCTAACCCTAAACCTAACCCTTAACCTAACCCTAAACCTAACCCTAAACCTAACCCTTAACCTAACGCTAAACCTAATCCTAACCCTTAACCTAACCGTAAACCTAACCCTAACCCTTAACCTAACCCTAAACCTAACTTGAATCGGCTTGCTTTCAAAGCGCTATTTAAAGCGCCCTTCTTTCTCCGCGCTCGCTGTTGTCGCCCTGTTGATGACGTCAGCAACGCGCTTTAATCAGGTGCGCTTTAATCGAGCGCGGTTTTGTCGTGCCACGTAATAAAACACTATAAACAATTTTTAAAAGCATAAAAACCACCCCAACCACCAACAAAAAGCTAGATAAATTGCTTCCTTGCAGAAAAAAAAAATGTCATGTGAACAAACACCTCGGTATTACAGAACACACAGAGATCACCCTCAGGGTGAAATTATAAAATTTCTCCTGCCCTTTCAAGTCAATGGACTTTTGGCGCTGCTTTTCCCAAGCTTGAGATCGGAATGCACCTGTTGTGTGTTTACAAATCAGTTCTCCCTGGGCTTATTAGAGCTCTGCCAATTTCAGCTCTTACACATATTTATATTATAGTTGGTAGATAAACTTGGTACTTAGTTTGGTCTTGGTTTTTTTTCCCTTCAGTAGTTTCTTACCAACTGTAGAACTGTCTTCAAGCACCACATCCACATTTCGATCTCTGTATTCCACTCTGAAGTCAAGCATTCGTGGTTGTCTTTCCACTATTTGTCGGGATGGCACTACGGGACGAAATGCAGAAGAGGAGGATGATGCTGAAGATGACGAAGGATGACTAGCAGGACCATAGGCAGGCCTTTGTAAAGATTCTCCACTATATTCACTGAAAAACATATCAGTTTGGTGTCAAATTTCCCAAATTTATGCACCCTCATATGCTTACGCATATAAATCCAATAAACATAAACATAAACCTACATGTATTAATGCAAATTTTGTGTAACCAGCCGTGGCAAAGGGCTTGGATTTGTACAAGCCACTTAGAATATGCATGAGGAATTAGTAGAACTGTCTGAGGCAGTCACAAAGTAGTTGACAAAGTGCTGAAAACTGAAAATGAACATATTTTAAAAAGTCACTGAACAGAACAGAACTGGAGTGTATTAAGTAGCAGAATATGATACTTAGGTCTACACCAAAATGTCCTGAACCAGCCCATGGACAAGAATAAATCAGCAGAAGACCTTCATGACTATAATAAAGAATCAGTCAGAAGGCCTGTTTAGACACAACATGATGTCCTTATGTAGAAGGTAAAATAACTGCCTTATAAAAGGTTGTGAAAATAAGGAAACTTGTGAAATACCAGAAAACAAAGTGGCAATAATAATGAGGATGTAATCTGCTGTTTTCTTAAGCCTGCAACCACTAAGAATTTCTAAAGCAAGACTTCTTGCGAATGTATGTATGTATGTATGTATGTATGTATGTATGTATGTATAAAATGTGGCAAGAAGTCTTGCTTTAGAATATATATATATATCACAGGTATGTATGTATGTATGTCTATGTATGTATGTGTATGTGTGTGTGTATTTATTTATTTATTTATCAGCACAAATAAAACACACACACACACACATATATATATAAATATATTATTTGTGCTGATAAATAAATAAAGGGAGACTAGTATAGATCTATTTCAAGCTAAAGGTATGGCTAGCTGATGAGAGCTGAATGGCTTGAAATAGATCTATACTAGTCTCCCTTTATTTATTTATCAGCATAAATACAAATGTAACAAAGGCAACAGTAAAAATATTGGCTTTCTGTCTGGATGGTCTCTTGTGACGAGCCAATAGACAGAGAATGGAAGCAATAGGCCTTCTCCCATATTTGGGCATACCAGGGGTTGTGACACTAAATACATATACATATACATATACATACATATATACACACACATATACATATATATATACATATACACATACATATACACACATATATATATACATATACATACATACATACATACATACATACACACATATACATATACATATACATATATATACATACACCACAGGTAAACAAAGATAAAAGCCAAAGATAAAACATGGGGCAATTAAATATAGAATCCCTACTCCTTTCTTCCCTATTCATCTGAGCATATGATCAGTCTAATAATGAAACAGATTCCATTGACAATCATGTTACAATTAAGGATAAACCCATATTTCCTACTCTGCCTTACCTTTGCTTTGGGCTAGCTTCCATTATTTGATAATATGAATATTTATCACTGATTGACTGAGGCCTGAAATAGTTAACATTAATGTTTAATATCAAGTTCCATTTTGCTTGGGTGCCACATTTTATATCATCTCAATTATATCTCATACAAATTAAATGGTATTGTAACGTATATGAATTTTATTCTGATATTTGCCATGCCTTAATATCTTTCTCAAAGGTTTCTGCAAAGATGACTTGGTTATTTTGCTTTGTTGGAGAACCTGTTAAATAAATTTGAGTAGCTCTTAAGATAGGCAAATTCTTCAAACAACTGGTTTCACTTTATGAACATTATTTGAGGTTACTTCTATGAACAGTGCAGAAATGCAGCCACAGGTGGTAAGCATTTTGTTCCTGAACAAAAGCCTTTTGATTCTCAGAATTATTAGCCATAACTAAATAGACCTCCAATTAATTCTGCTAACATCATGACCGGCAACAATTTTAACAGTTGTCAGGAGTTAGTCTATCTTATATAGCCTAGATGCTTTTCAAAAGCACAATTATAATAATAAAATGAAATATAAATTAAACTGAAAACACTCAGTTTCAAATTTGCCTTTGTATTTGAAAGCAATGTAGTATCAATCTGACTATTAAATAAATACAAATAGTGCAAAATAGTGGTATATATCACAATAACTGATTTTAGTAATTCACTGTTCAGATATTTTTATTAACAAATTAAAACATCTGATAGGACATGCGGTTTCATTTTGATCCAATTTGCAAGTATAAAAATAAAATATATTTCTTCTTTTCCATATAGACATATCTAAAAAGTAGTTATAGAATATAACTAACACTGAACATTGATAATACAAAACACATCCCATCCACTAAAGGCTATATTGGGTTTCTGGTTTGTCAAATAATTTTTGATTTTGTAAAGCCTACATGGCTTTGAACAGGGATATACAATTTGCAGCCCCGCAGACTCCAGAACCTCTTCAAAACTTACTAATGCAATATGGGGGGGGGGAATTAATTGCACTGATTGCATTTAATATTATTATATTTTTAAGTAGCTTTGCCCTGTCCCTGTCCACTCTTTTTGTCTAGGGAGTTTTGGTTAAGGTTAGGAAATACTGTGGTATGTGTGCTCAAGTGTTTAAGAAACATTGGACATTCTTGGCTTAGGTCCAATTATCTGTTAGAGACTCTCTCCTTCCCTTTGTTCTTCAATGCTCTCATATGATGTGTCATGGCAATGCCAGCTGGTCTCTCTCTAAATGAGAAAAAACTACTATCATGGCCGCATACACACATACGCTCTACTTGCAAATCCCTTTTCCTTGGAAACAAGGGAGGCAGGCAGGCAGGAGGAAGACATCCAATTGGGCACTATTATTATTTATATCTGAACAAATTTTTCATAGGTCACAAGGAGATTATATTTGGAATTCGGAAAAGATATTTAAATATTTTTCCTCTTATTTCTAAATTGAAAAAAAAAGGATTATCAGCAGTGTCCTACAAGGCAAGGAAACCATGAAAAACGTAGCTTCTGGAATTCCTTCCAATCCTTTACCAATATACATTGCTTATTATGTATGGGAAGGCTGCCCATATTTCCTCTGGGTCATGTCATCAGAAAGGAGAAAGGAAGTACAGAATGGAAAAAACAGCAGCATTCTGAGCTGCTGCCCATTCCCTCTCCCAGCAGGATCTCCTGAAGGTGTTGTTGTTTTTCTTCCGCCTGACCCAATCGGTTTCTTTATTTTGCTTCACACCATATATGATCCTATTCTCTTCAGCTTTTGAAAAGTTATTTGGCTGAAGGGCACAGAGATCTGTCCATCTTTTACAAAAACATTATTGGACTGGGAAGAATTTTTTTAAAAGGTGTATGATTGAATAAGTCCCTGCTCATTGCTGCACGTGCCTTTGTGGCCTCCCGTTTGGACTACTGCAATGCACTTTAAATAGGGTGCAATTTTAAAATATTTATGACTGGGATAGACATGGGAATAAGGTCAGCCAATGAATAGGCATAGTAACTAAGTCAATGGGAGCTTAAACACATCTGAGTCTGTGCAGAGAGTTGAAACAAACTTAAGAAAGCAGTCTGCTGCTCTGAGAAGTAAATCAGCAGTCTGTCTGGGCTTGTCTGCTGAAATGAAGCTAACTGCTTGTGTTTGCCTGCAACTCTCCTGCCTTGTGTTTACTTGGAAGAACCACATGTTGGTATTGTACATTTATTCATCTATTCTTATGTATATAAAGAAGTTAATGAATCCAGCTGAATCAGCTATCTTTGTGTGCTTCCTGGATCTGAATTTATGCAACAAACTCTGTCAAATTGGTGCAGAGTACAGCTGCCTAGGTAGTAAATAGTGTTGGCTACTTGGTATAAATAACACCACTATTTCATGAAAGTTACACTAGCTATCTATGTATGCCCAAGTGAAATTCAAAGGTTGTCACCTTTAAAGTTTGGTTTGGGATTAGGTTACTTAAAGGACTATCTTTCTCCGCTTGTTTCTCCACAACAAATCCAGCAGGATGGACATGATCTGAGTCTATTAGCCAAAAGTGCCAGTGCTGTGGCCCAGGATGTATGCCTTTTCTGCCATAAATCATGCCAATTACATTCTCTTACCAGAAATGAGAATAGCTTGGACTCTGCTGGCCTTTTGTAAGACCCTAAAGATCTGGTTTGATGCCCAGCCTTGAGTGTGTGAAGGGTTCTGAGTTCTGGCTGTGCTAGTGTCTGCCTTGTGATATCCTGCTCAGTTGCCATGCATTATAACTTTTGTATTTGTGATGGGAATTGTTTTCAATTTATTTTATGATTGTTCACTGCCCACAGTCACTTGTTAAGATGCATGGCCATGCAAATTGAATAAATTTTATTTGTACTCCTTTATTCTTTTTACAAATACACTATATTGCCCAAAGTATTCGCTCACCCATCCAAATAATCAGAATCAGGTGTTCCAATCACTTCCATGGCCACAGGGGTATAAAATCAAGTACCTAGACATGCAGGCTGTTTTTTACAAACATTTGTGAAAGAATTGGTCGCTCTCAGGAGCTTAGTGAACTCTAGTGTGGAACTGTGATGGGATGCCACCTGTGCAACAAATCCAGTCGTGACATTCCTCGTTCCTAAATATTCCACAGTCAACTGTCAACTGTATTATAAGAACGTGGAAGTGTTTGGGAACGACAGCAACGCAGCCACGAAGTGGTAGGCCACGTAAACTGACGGAGCGGGGTCAGCGGATGCTGAGGCGCATAGTGCAGAGGTCGCCAACTTTCTGCAGAGTCAATCACTACAGACCTCCAAACGTCATGTGGCCTTCAGATTAGCTCAAGAACAATGTGCACAGAGCTTCATGGAATGGGTTTCCATGGCCGAGCAGCTGCATCCAAGTCATACATCACCAAGTGGAATGCAAAGCGTCAGATGCAGTGGTGTAAAGCATGGCACCACTGGATTCTAGAGCAGAGGAGACACGTCCTCTGGAGTGACGAATCACACTTCTCCATCTGGCAATCTGATGGACGAGTCTGGGTTTGGCAGTTGCCAGGAGAACGGTAGTTGTCTGACTGCATTGTGCCAAGTGTAAAGTTTGGTGGAGGGGGGATTATGGTGTGGGGTTGTTTTTCAGGAGCTGGGCTTGGCCCCTTAGTTCCAGTGAAAGAAACTCTGAATGCTTCAGCATACTAAGACATTTTGGACAATTCCATGCTCCCAACTTTGTGGGAACAGTTTGGAGCTGGTCTCTTCCTCTTCCAACATGACTGTGCACCAGTGTACAAAGCAAGGTCCATAAAGACATGGATGAGAGAGTCTGGTGTGTATGAACTTGACTGGCCTGCACAGAGTCCTGACCTCAACACGATAGAACACCTTTGGGATGAATTAGAGTGGAGACTGAGAGCCAGGCCTTCTTGTCCAACATCAGTGTGTGACCTCACAAATGCACTTCTGGAAGAGTGGTCCAAAATTCCCATAAACACACTCCTAAACCTTGTGGACAGCCTTCCCAGAAGAGTTGAAGCTGTTATAGTTGCTAAGAGTGGACCGACGTCATATTGAACCCTATGGATTAGGAATGGGAGGCCACTTACAGTTAGTTCATGTGTGAGTAAAGGCAGGTGAGTGAATACTTTTGGCAATATAGTGTAACTCAAGGCAGCGAACATATCCAACAGACCTTTTTTCTCCTATTTTCCCCACAAGAACCCAAATAAATAAATTCTAATTGTTATAGAACTATGAGATATGAATTGAAAATCCTTGATATATTAATACCGGTAGGTGTACCAGCAGTTTAAAATGTTTCATCTCCTATCTGTTTTTCAAAATAGGAAGCTTGTATTGAGCTTCTGGTTTTTCAGATCCATCCACTGTAATCAGTAGGTAAACGCTTGCAAACAACAACTCAGTCACTGTTAAACTGAACTATGACAGCAAACTGTTGCTGACAAATTTGTGCCGTTTTAATATCAGAGCGTTTGTCGTCTTAACCATTGGCTACAATAATTTGCATCATTCTGCATTACAAATTATGTTTGAGTGAAGGAGAAGCAAACAAAAAATAGAACACTGTGATTCTTTTTTACACAAAACCCCCTTTTCTTTCTTGCTAATCAGAAAGAACAAAGGGTAATTCTCAGCTCCAAAGCCATGGGCAGTTTCAGAGTTAAGATGAACAATGGGTGCGCTGTGTTTAGGTGTATACATTTCCATGGAAAAATATATTGGCCCCAATTCAGAGATTTTTCTGTGCTGGAGTGGGAAGCAAGAAGACTACTGCTTGTGAAGACCTTTCCGGCCAGATGGTCAATGCAGTTAGTTTTCAAAACTAAAGCAGAAGAGGAAAGGGATCAGTCCTCATATTCCAAACCACACTGATCCCTCTGTTTTTGGTTCTGTCTGTTTGTGCGTGTCCCCATATATCTGCAATTCAGGAACACAACACAAGCAGTCTGACTTTGAAAGCACAATTCTCTTTCTCCACACAGCATTTATCACACAGACAATATTTTTCCAGTTTACATATTATCCCAATAAAACCTGGACAATTTTTATTTTTATTGTTTTTAGTGAATGTCGGCATTTTTTTTGGGGGGGGGAATGCAGTCAATTAATGCTAAAGTAGTGAGGCTTGATGGCTAAAGTGCTAGAAATGGGGAGATTTAGGACATTTTCAACAATTTCCATTCTTTCACTGAGTCTCAATAAACATTATCTATTGCTTCTACACTACTATCGTTGAGACAAAATAATCTCATAATATCCATAATTGCTTCTTCAAGCACAGATTGCCAGCTGTAGTTTCTTAGAAATTATGACATTTCAGCAACAATAATATAAATCCCCCTTCTGACAAAAAAGTGAGATTTCAATCTCAGAGAAGTCTGATTTCACAACTCCCTCTTAGCAAAGATGTCACCTCTCCCGTATCAAAAAGCAGGAATTAAAATAAAGAATTCAGTGGAAGAGATTTTGGATCTCCAAATTTCACAGTCCACACAGACTTTCATTTTTGTGGGAATTTTACACTAGTCTTGCCACTGATACAAATAATGCCTCTTCTTAGAGAAAGAAGATTGGGCTGTTGTGTAAGCCATTACCAATTACAGTTAAAGGGACCAATTGAACATTAAGTGAAGAAGAGAGCTAGATTTCTTGGTCTAATCACTAAGAACATTTGTCTTATATTCAACCTATCTGGTTTTAATCTGGGTTTTGGGAAATGTGTTCATTAATTATTATAATAATTTCATTGGAAGAAGTAAGAGATTACTTCTACTGAGCATCTGATGGACGCACCTGATGGACCCTATGGGATTTCAGACGGCGCTTGGAGAAATACCTGACACTATCGCCCACAATCCGGTGGAGTCCTTAGTCGCTGCTTGGAATACAGCGGCGGCGGGGGCTCTAAACCGGATTGCACCTTTGCGACCTCTCCGAGGCAGCAGATCCAGGAGGGCCCCTTGGTTTACCAAGGAACTCCGGGAGATGAAGCGCCAAAAGAGACACCTAGAGCGCCGCTGGAGGGCCAGTAAATCTGAGACAGACCGAGCACTGATGAGAGCCTTTATCAGAGCCTATCTCGTGGCAATACGGGCGGCGAAATGTTCGCATTTTGCCGCCCTTATTGCATCCGCTGAATCGCGCCCAGCCGCCTTGTTTAGAATAACCCGCTCCCTCTTGAAAGGGAGGGATGCGGATGACCCTTTACAAGGTAGAGCTGAGGAATTTGTTCAGTATTTAACAGATAAAGTCGCTCGGATTCGGACAGAGCTGGACTCCAATTACACGGTACCAGCCGAGATACCGGGGGAAGGTCTTGAGCATACTTTATGGATTGAGTTTCAACTTGCTTCTCCTGAGGAAGTGGACAAGGCCATGGGAGCGGTAAGTGCCTCCACTTGTATACTGGACCCGTGCCCCTCCTGGCTGGTCTCGACCAGCAGGGAGGTGACACACGGCTGGATCCGGACGATAGTTAACACCTCTCTCCGGGAGGGAATTTTCCTGCCCCTCCTAAAGGATGCGGTGGTGAGACCCCTCCTGAAGAAACCGTCTCTGGACCCAGCCATTTTGAGCAACTATCGCCCAGTCTCCAACCTGCCCTTTGTTGGGAAGGTTGTTGAGAAAGTGGTGGCCTCTCAACTCCAACGGTCCTTGGATGAAACCGATTACCTAGACTCCTTTCAGTCGGGTTTCAGGCCTGGTTACAGCACGGAAACTGCTTTGGTCGCACTGATCGATGATCTCTGGCGAGCCAGGGATAGGGGTCACCCCTCTATCCTTATGCTCCTTGACCTCTCAGCGGCCTTCGATACCATCGACCATGGTATCCTTCTGCGACAGTTGCGAGAGGTGGGAGTGGGAGGCACCGTTCTTCAGTGGTTCTCCTCCTACCTCTCGGACAGGTCGCAGTCGGTGTTGGTCGGAGGGCAGAGGTCGACCCCAAGGCCCCTCAATTATGGGGTGCCGCAGGGTTCAGTCCTGTCCCCCCTCCTATTTAACATCTACATGAAGCCGCTGGGTGAGATCATACGCCGGCACGGGATTAAGTACCATCAATATGTGGACGATACGCAGTTGTATCTGTCCATCCCGTGCCAACTCAGCGAAGCAGTAGAAGTGATGTGCCAGTGCCTGGAGTCTGGATGGGAGATGGGGTCTGGATGGGAGCAAACAAGTTGGCACTCTGAGTGGCTTCTGATGTTCCCTCCCAAAGATTGGCCAATTATTCCATCTTTCAGGCTGGGGGGTGAAATTATACGCCCTCAGAGAGGCTTCGCAATTTGGGAGTCCTCCTGGATCCCCAGCTGACTTTAGAACACTATCTGTCGGCTGTGACCAGGGGGACCTTTGCCCAGGTTCACCTGGTGCACCAATTGCGACCCTACCTGGATCGGGAGGCCCTTCAGACAGTCACTCACGCCCTTGTGACCTCAAGACTGGATTACTGTAACGCGCTCTACATGGGGCTGCCCTTGAAGAGTGTTCAAAGACTTCAGTTAGTCCAGAATGCAGCCGCGCGAGCGATTGTGGGTGCACCCAGGTACACCCACGTCACACCTATCCTCCGCGAGCTGCACTGGCTACCCATTAGTCTCCGGACCCGCTTCAAGGTGCTGGTCGTTACCTATAAAGCCCTACATGGCATCGGACCTGGGTACCTGAGAGACCGCCTGCTGCCGATTACCTCCCATAGACCGATTAGATCTCACAGGTTAGGTCTCCTCCGGATTCCATCTGCCAGCCAATGTCGGCTGGCGACTCCCCAGGGGAGAGCCTTCTCTGTTGCAGCTCCAGCCCTCTGGAATGACCTCCCCGTGGAGATCCGGACCCTTACTACCCTCCCGGCCTTCCGCAAAGCCACCAAGTCCTGGCTGCTCCAGCAGGCCGGGGGGCTTGTGAAACATCCAGCCCCACGGAAACTGTGAATGTTGCGTTTTTTAAAGTGTTGTCTTTGTCTATTTATCCCCCTTCCCTTGTCTACTGTGAGCCGCCCAGAGTACTTTGGGAGTGGGCGGCATACAAGACAAATAAACTAAACTAAACTAAACTAAACATCTGAATTACAAGTAGGTGAATTTCTAAGACTAATCAAAACTTAAGCATTGGCAAATTAATTTAGATAATATTTTCCTTGTAGTGCTTAAATAAAAGCTTCATATTTAGATTATGAAAATGTATTTTAAAGCTCAATTGCAGAAAACAGCAGTCTAAGTACAAGTTATTTCATAATGCTTTTAGGATAATGATATAAGTATAAAAATACCACTTACCTTTCTAAAATGCCATTTTCCTGTGGTATAACTCCATTGATGGCTGCCTGAAAAGGAAGCATACAGCATTTAATTTTCTAGACAACAATGATAACTGTCCAGTTTTGTGACTACAATAGGATGTGTATTGTCATTGTCATGCTAGAATGTTTCCCAATCTCTCAGTAAAGTCTACAACTCCGGTTTTCCTAGGAAGAATCCCACCAAGTGTTAATCAACCTCGTCATGCTTAGTATCCAAGGTAATGGAACATTGCCTGCTGACATATGGATGTGTTCCTAAAGACAGCAGAAGTGAAGTTAAAAATGGCCAAATTGGAGATGAAAAAGCTGGTTTTAAAAGAAATGAGGAACTCTTCAAATGTATTGTCTGCCAATCGATTAATAAGAAGGCTGTGCAAATTATCTGAAACAAGCTCTTCACAACTTTCACTAGTCCACGCAAAGTACCCTCTTTAAAGCTTTAAAGTAGTCCCTACCCAGAAAATTCAGTACAGCTATTTCAAAGGCTTTATCCAGCAGTTTTTACGTATGTTTGCTTATTTATGCAGGCACATGCACACAAACAGATAGATAACCGGAGAAAAGCTTCAGAGCAGCTGTCCTAACCTTCCCTAAGGTAACAACTACTTAATGCTTCACGGAAAGTGTAACATGCTTTGGTGCCAATATGCTTTTTGAAATAACTTCTCTCAAATGCTTTGCATGGTCTTAATTAAGATACAGTACATATTAATATTTCACATTAGAGAAAATAAGTTCAGAATGATCAAAGGCCTATTTCAAATGGATATAAATTGGTCATTAAGGAATGGGAAAAAAGTTTCTGTCATACTAATGTAGCAGGTCAGATAATTGCTAAAATTGGTAAAAAATTAAAATCTGTTGATATGAATTCCTAACATGCATTAAGATAAAACTGGGATACTATTTTTTTTGCCACCAAAGATGGTGGAACATATATACTATAAAATTTTTAGTTGTCTTTTCTTTTATAAAAAGAAAAGTAATTCAGAGAAAAGGTCAGACAGACGGTAACTACCGGTGGCAACCAAAGATTATGTGATTTCCTAGGCAAAACTAGGGAGAGAAATGGGTAGAATTATCTTGCTTTATTTCAGCATTCAAAGACAATTATGGCCACTGGAATTTAAGCCAAGTTGCTGTTCCCTGCTACTGATGTTAGGGTAAGCAAATATACAAGAGTAGTATAGTATTGAGGCTTTGTTCACTACAGGACAAATGAGGCTGAGGAAACCTAGAAACGTGGCCTTCTTGGTGACAGCCCCATATCTTTGGAATTCTGTCTCTTTAAAGCTGATCTGTTAAAGGCTCATTTATTTACATAAATAAGGACATTTTATCAATGTTTCTATCCTTGTCAGTGAGAAGTAGCATGCTCTCCATCCCCATTGATTAAACCATGACTGATGGGACCCAGAAAGCTGGTCTATCATAGTATCTGTCTTCTTTAAATTATCCCCAGATATCTGTATGGCCCCTATCTTAAATGCTTTTAAAGAGATCTTGAAAAACCATGGCTTCTCCACCAAGCCTTGGGCTAGGATAGGTGATAAGCCTTATATAGGATTCTGCATATTAATTTGAAAGTTTTCTTCTTTTAAGGACATGCAAAATTCTTTTCTTTGCTATCTTGTGCCCTGATTTGTTTAATGTTGTTTATTTTTATTTTATTTTAAATTTATTAAATTTATTGGCTGCCCATCTTACCACAGAGTAACTGTGGTATTTATTGCCCCGCCTTCATGAGATTGGCAGTCTTATAAATTTTAATAATAAGTAAATTAATAAATGGTTAATAAGTGGTTAGGGTGCAGTACTGCAGGCCACTTCAGCTGACTGTTATCTGCAGTTCAGCTGTTCAAATCTCACCGGCTCAAGGTTGACTCAGCCTTCCATCCTTCCGAGGTGGGTGAAATGAGGACCCAGACTGTGGGGGCAATTTGCTGACTCAATTTGCTAAAAATCTGTAAACCACTTAGAGAGGGCTGAAAGCCCTATGAAGCGGTATATAAGTCTAATAAATAAATAAATAAATAAATAAATAAATAAATAAATAAATAAATACTAACATGAGTCACCCTTATTCAAATATGTTAAACCACAAAGTCTATATTCTATCAATCACAATATAATAACTGAAAAGAAATGTGATACCATTGTCAGAGTACAAGATTAAATAGGGAACTCCAAGTAATACCCTCTACTAAAACTCATTAATTGACTGGGTGAAAAACTATTTAGATATATTTTATAGAGGTACAGATAGTCCTCGACTTCCAACAGTTCATTTAGGGACTATTCAAAGTTATAATGGCACTGAAAAAAGTGAGTTATGACCGTTTTTTTACAATTATCACCTTTGCTGCATCCCCACGATCACGTGATCAAAATTCAGATGCTTGGCAACTAGTTCATACTTATAACCATTGCTGGGTCCCGGGGTCATGTGATCCCCTTTTGCAACCTTCTGACAAGCAAAGTCTATGGGGAATCCAAATTCACTTAACAACCAGGTGACTAACTTATCAACTACATTGATTCACTTAACAAAAGAAATGTTGTTGGGCTCAACTGTGGTCTTAAGTTAACCCATACTTTAGAGAGGTGGGTAGTAGGGAAGGAAGATTTAAATAAGAAAAAAATATGCCAATTCATTACTATTTGCCCCATTTAAAGATATTTTTCTAAGTAGGTGAAGTTAAAACTAAAAGAATAAAAACTTAAGTGATTGAGAATTGATCCAGGTAATCCATGGCCCCCCATGTTTTTTTAGAATGACACCCTTCCACTATCCTGATATCAAAATCTAGCAGCAAATTGTTGAATTAATGGCAGGTTTGAATTTCTAGCAGAAATTGAATAAAAATCCAAGCAACAAATTGAACACTGTCTTTTGAGGGGGTGCCTCCAAAGTGTCTTTCCAAATGTTTTACAGAAACCAATTGCTAATTTAAAAACTGAAAACAGGTGTGCAAGAAGTTACAGGCCTATTTTTTTCCTCTGAAGTCTCTGATGTTATTCCCACTCATCCCTTTTTAAAAATAGCAATAGATAACTTTGATTCTAACAAATACAATTAGGACGAGAAACATGGACACCGTTATTCCAAAATAATATTTTCTGTCATCTATAAAGAATCAATACAGAAGATTGTTTAAAGCTAAAATTTGGAGAATCTCATTTAAAAAACCTGTCATATCTAGAGATTCACTTAGGTTAGCCTTAGACACACCTCTGTAATTCAGTCTCATAACAATACAACACTAGTCTTCTGTACTCTAAAGTAACAAGGATTATTAAAAAGAAAATATGAACTATTCTGAACTGCCAGGAGTCTTCTGCATTACTATTTCTAATTTCTGGACGCACTATGAACATTCTGAAAATCCAAAGATAACTGATTTCATTGTTTCCTTCCATGTATTTCCTACACATATGGCACTTACTGACATAAAGAGAGACCCAATACAATGCTATACGTCCTATCTGCTCACTTTCTAAAATATACATTTACAAAGAACTTCAGTTCTTTCTGGTTTCCTATTAACTTTCCTAGAGCAGAGCTTAATATTTAACTGCCATTAAATATGGCTTTTAAAAAGAGATAATTATGTAAAGCACGTGAAATAGCAATACAATGATTGCATACATACAACAAAATGTGGGGCACAGAAGCATTCTAAATTAATAATATTAATATGTAATAAATTCAGCTGTAAAAATGAGAATCTTTTTTGCTCTTAGACATTTAAGAGACATTTTTTGATTATCAAACAGGAATATACAATCTTTCAAATGGTTCCATCAGGCAATAAAAGATAGGCTGTTAATTCCTCCCTTTTTGGCCCTGGCAGTACATTTCATTTCTACAAATAGCCTAGTGGCAGAGATAGATGAGGATTCTGGGGCTTGTTACCCAACACATTTAGAAATATCAGGTTTGAAAAGTCTATATTAATAGATCAAAATTTCAGACTGTAATTAAATCCAGTTTATATCACATACATCAGTATTTTCTTTCTTCTTTGCAGTGTTTCTAATATTTCAGTTGGGTATTTGCATATCAACACATGTATGTATACACTGCAAAAAGATTTATAAAATGTGTATTGGGTCTGTTCCTATGCTGAAGCTGCTGAGGAACACTTTGAATTGAAAACATCATATATTGAAATATATAATTTTTTATAATGAATTAAATTCAGACTCGGTCACTTATACTGCAAAATAACACCTCTGAAATAATTTGAAACTAGTTATTTCTAAAATAAATTCTAATTGGTTTAGTTAGATATGAGTAAACCTTATCTATTTAACTAAAAGAATGTCTGATCTGACTTCTCAAGGAATATATTTACTACATGCCAATATATTTTGTAGAAGGCAATACACAAATTTATACAAGTAGTAAATCTTAAAATAAGAACTGAAACATTAATATATTAATTACTAAACAATATGTACTTGATTACTTCTTATTCATACATTCAGATGTGCAATCATGTTTCATCATTCACTGTTTTTAAAAATTCTAATGATCCTTGGGAATTAATATTTATTTGCATTTCCTAATACATGAGAAAAAGCAATTTCCCCCTTCATAATTTCCAGTAGCCTAGAGCAACAAAGTCAAGTCTACAAAATATTTATTATCTCTGATATCTCAGTCTTCCTGAGATCAAATCTTAAAACATAATTGTTGCTAATAAGAAGTCATATTCACCCTAATGGCATTGGTCTTACTCATAATGAAAGCAAATTAAAGCTATTTTGAGAAAGACCATTGGGCTTACCTGAAGGGTCCTTCTCTGTGCACTGCGGGAGAGTCCAAGCAGTGGATTATTTCAGTCTGGTTGCCCTGGAAACTGAGGAAGACTTTTCCTTGGCCACACTTCCTGGCGTGACCTATCCCCAGAAATTTGAGATAATTTGGCCGTGAGGAAGCAGCTGAAAAGCAACCGATGAGTAGCACCGTGTTGACACGATGGCTTCGTATCCCTGGATGGACCAGGGCGGGTTGGACTCTCCCGCGGTGCACAGAGAAGGTAAGCCCAATGGTCTTTCTCTTGTGCACCGCTTGGAGAGTCCAAGTAGTGGTACATGCCCAAGTTAATGTCCATCTGGGCGGGCAGAAGCAGAGTCCTGGGATACGACAGAAGAAGTCACTGCCTGTAACACCCGCCTGCCAAAAGCCGCTTCAGCGGAGGAAAATGTGTCCAGCCTATAATGTCGAACAAACGGTGATGGTGTAGACCATGCTGCCGCCCTGCAGATTTCCTCAATCGGGGCTTGCGTGGCCCAAGCTGCTGAGGTAGCAGCACTGCGCGTTGAGTGGGCAGTTATATGTTGAGGCACCGCCCTCGACTGGAGCTCGTACGCAGATGCGATACGGCCCTGAGCCATCTGCCAACAGTAGAAGAAGAAACCTTCTTGCCCAAAGATCTGGGCTGGAAAGAGATGAAGAGGGCCTCGGATCTCCGGAATTCTGAGGTGCGATGGATATAGATCTTCAGGGCTCGTTGCACGTCGAGCTTGTGCCACTTGCGCTCGCTTGGATGGGAAGGACAATGGCAAAAGTTCGGCAAGACAATCTCCTGCGCCCTATGATACCAGGTGTGGACCTTGGTAAGAAAGGTCGGATCAAGGCGTAAAACGACCCTGTCGGGGTGGACGACACATAAGTCCTGATGAACTGACAGAGCTGCCAACTCCGATATCCGGCGAGCGGAAGTAATGGCAATAAGGAATGATGTTTTCAGAGAAAGATGTCTGAGAGAAGCTGTTTGTAGAGGCTCGAAGGGTGGTGCAGTGAGAGCCTGCAGAACAACAGAAAGTTGCCATGTAGGGTAGCGGTGGACCGTGGGAGGGCGGATGTTAGATGTCCCCTTGAGAAAGCAGCGCACCCTGGGAATCCTGCTGAGCAGAAGGAAGGGATCACCGGACCAGATGGTGGATAAGGCCGCCGCCTGGCGACGGAGCATGGCTGGAGCAAGACCCCGCTCAAGACCCCCTTGCAAAAAGTCCAGCACCTGAGACACTGGCACGGTGACCGGGTCGAGCCGTAAGTCCTCGCACCACTGGGCAAAGGTAGCCCAAGTTGAGTCGTAGATCCTCATTGTCGAGGGACGCCGAGCCGCTTGAATTGTACTGACAACACCATCTGACAGACCCTCAGCCTTCAGCAGGTCCCCTTCAAGTGCCAGACGGCCAACTGAAGCCACTGGGGCTCCAAATGGACAATGGCCCCCTGGCTGAGGGAGACCCGATCCAGGGGGATCCGCCACGGCAGGGACACCGACAGGTTGACTAGGTCGGCGAACCACAATCTTCGCGGCCAATGGGGCGCCATGAGGAGAACTTCCGCCCCCTCTTCTATGATCTTGAGTAGAAGACATGGAAGGAGAGGAAGAGGAGGAAAGGTGTAGAGGAGGCCCTGGGGCCACCTGCAGCGAAGGGCGTCTGTTCCCTCCGCTCCCGGAGAGTGGAAGCGGGAAAAGAAGCGTGATAGTTGAGCATTGGCTTTGGTTGCAAAGAGGTCAACCTGTGGATGTCCGAATCTGCGGGACAGTTGATGTAACAGAGCAGGATCCAGTCGCCATTCCGCGGAGTTGATGGTGGTCCTGCTCAGCCAGTCCGCCTGAGTATTGTCCACACCGGAGATATGGTCGGAGCGGATCGACTCCAGGTGCTGCTCCGCCCAGAGTCCCAAGGCCTCCGCCTCCGCCATCAGTCTCTTGGACCTGGTGCTGCCCTGGCGGTTGATGTGCGCCTTCATGGCCACATTGTCCATCATCAATAAAACGTGGCGGTGACGTATGGAAGTGACGAAGGGCCAGTCTTTCAGCTCACAGCTCCAGAAGGTTGATGTTGCAATGCGACTCCGCTGGGGACCACCTGTCCTGGACCACGAGATGTCCCATGTGCGCTCCCCAGCCGGCGAGACTGGCGTCGGTGGTAATGATCAGCCAGTCAGGCTCCTGGAACAGGTGTCCCTTGAGGAGTGCAGGAGATGTCCACCACCAGAGGGACCTCTTTACGGACTGAGGCATGGGAATCCGCCTTGGCGAGTTGCTCCTGTTGGCTCTCTGGTGAGGTAGGAGGAGCCACTGCAGGGCTCTGGAGTGGAGGCGAGCCCAGGGGACAATCGACAGGCAGGAGATCATCTTCCCCAACAGCTGGGAGAGGAGGATAATCGGAACCTGCCTTGCTTGCAGCACTGTGTGGGTCATGGACCTGAGGGCCTTTAACCTTTCTTGGGAGAGGAATACCCTGCAGGAGATGGTGTCTATCACTGCCCCCAGATGATTGATCTTGGTCGTGTGGGTAAGGTGGCTCTTTTCCAAATTCAGTGAGAACCCATGGTGTCTGAGGGTCCTCATGGTAATCTGAAGGTCCCGCAAGGCCTGCCGCCTGGACGACGACTGGAAGATGATGTCGTCCAGGTAGCATTGGAGCCTTATGGGCCTGCGGCGGAGGTGGGCGAAGGTCCTGGGGGCCGAGGTGAAGGCCGAATGGGAGGGCCCTGTATTGGAAGTGGCGGCCCACATAAAAGAAGCACAGGAACTTCCGGTGTCGGGGGTGAATTGGGATGTGTAGGTAAGCCTCCCGCAGATCGATGGAGGTGAGGAGGTTTCCCTGGCGGATCCCCGCCAGGATGGACTGGAGGGACTGTATCTTGAACCTCCGGTAGGCAATGTGCCTGTTGAGGTTCTTGAGGTCCAAGATGGCCCTCCACCCCACCCCCACCCCGAGTTCTTCGAGACCAGGAAGAGGATGGGGTAAAAGCCACTCCCCTCCTGGTCTGGGGGCACCTGCTCGATGGCATTGATCTCCAGGAGGTGGAGAACCTCCTGGTTAATCTGCTCCCTCTTGATGGGACATGAGGGAGTAGGGCATCCGATAAAGTTCCTGGGAGGAGGAGATAGGAATTCCAGGGACAGACCCTCCCGGACTATCTGCAGAACCCAAGCATCGTGAGCCGTCTGGGCCCAATGGGAGACGAACAGTTAAAGTCGACCCCCAATGGGCGACGTGCTCGGGAAGTCACTTTGATTTCCGGAAGGGCCTGTTGGAGGCGCCTCCACAATTAAATTTGCAGAAACCAAATTGCTGCCTGCCTCTGTCTCGAAAGGAAGACCTGTCCTGAGCCCTCTCTCCCTGCTGCCCTGCCGGCCTATTAGGGGGGGTAGAAGGAGGTGGAGGTAGATGGTTCTGAGGGCCAAAAGGACTGCCTCCTCGCATATGGGATAGACTTGTGGTCCTGCTTCTTAGAAGTTGAAGGGAGGACCGTCCTCTTGTCCTTCGACTCAATAAGGAAAGGGTCCAAGACCTCCCTGAATAATTTAGACCCCTTAAAGGGGGCTGAAGCCAATTTCCACTTGTGCTTCTGGTCCGCTTGCCAATGTCGGAGCCAGAGCAAACGGTGAGACGTGACATTCGCAGCTAGAGCCCTAGAGGCGAATTTGGTGGCGTTGAGAGCGGCGTCCGCCACATATTGCGAAGCAACAATAAGTTTGGTCACGTCCTGATGGAGCCGGGCGTCCCCTGCAGGAATCTTGTTCAAGATGTCGTGCGACCAAATGACAGCTGCCCTACTAAAGAATGAGGTGGAGGATGAGGCCCTAATGGCCCAAGCCGCCGCCAGGTGAGTCTTATGACAGACCTTTTCGGCTTTCTTATCTTCCGCCTTGAGGCCTTCAGACAGATCTGCAGGCAGGGAGGCACTAGAGGTAAGAGCTGTGATAGGTGGATCTATGGCCGGAAGGGCTAAGAGATTCTCCAGGACTGGCTCCATGGTATAAAGTTTCTTGTCCACTTCACTAGGAGAGGACAAGGTGGCCGATTGGACCCACTGACGCTGGATGAGGTCCAGGAATAGGCCTAGAACCGGGACCAACTCCTGCTGGGACATAGCAGCGTCAAACATAGCTGCATTTGGGTTGATTGGGGCCGAATCAGCCGTGGATGGGGCGGGTTTGGGCTTTATGCCCACCATGTTGGTGGCCTTCACTTTACGTAGAACTGATTTAAACAAACTAGGTTTAAACAGGCCAGAGAAAGACGGGGACTCCGGGGTAAGGTCTTCATCCTCGGAGAGACCCTGTTCCACCGGGTCCGGAGCCTCCAAAGCCGAGGCCTCGCTAACTACGGAGGACTCCAAGGATGGGTGGCGAACCCTCTTGGCCGGAGGAGGCCCACCCAGATCCGAGGGAGAGGTGACTGGGTCAACGGGTTTGTCCCGCGCCCGCATGGCAGCAGCGATGCCCCTTGCGATGGCGTGCTCCACCACCGCCTGCATGCAGGGAGAGAGCTCGGGATCTTGATCCGAGTCTGGGTCTAGGTCAGCGGGCTCCTCCCTCTGGGAAGGCGGATCCTCCAGTGACCCTCCCTGGGGCAGAACCTCCGGGGTCGGGTCCTGGTCGGGGAACCAAGAAGGGGCCGGGGAAGGAGGTTCGGAGAAAGACAGGGGACAGGTTTTGAGAATCTACTTCCTCTGCCATTAGTGCTGTCAAGTCCCTTTTAGGTAGTGGCAGAACAGAGGAATCCCCTGGGGCAACTTCCTTAGCTGCCAGGCGACGGGCTTTCTCGAATTGTTTGTCAAGCGCCCGTTGGCATCTTGTGGCATCCTTGGCCTCAACAGCAGAGGGGGCCCTAACAGAAGGAATCTGAATGGGAACCCTGTCTCCGCTAGCTCCATAGCCCATGGAAGGGGGTGAAACCTGATCCAGGCCCTGGGGGTGTCCTGGTCTACTGGTCACAGAGCCCGATTTCTCCATGTCAATGACCGCACAGGATATTGTCAAGCGCAGGCCAAAAACAGGAGTAGCTGCAGTTGGAATAGGCTACACTGTAAGACAAGAAGACAAAAATCTGTTAAACAGGTCATACTCAGGTAAATATCCATAAGCAATGGTAGATAGTATTGTTAGTGCCTGATCTGGAGGATGAGGCCTGTAGCAGAAGGCTTGCAGGCTAGGCAGGGATGAGAGGAGGCCCAAGCCCAAAAAAGGCAGGCCTAGATTGAAGGGGCCTCCCCCAGGCCGGTGCGGTGGCCTTTGAACAGACCAGAGCCCCAGCGCTGCTTGAAGGGGAAAAGGTAGAGGGGTGACAGGCTGCCAGTGGGCACCCCCCAGGCTGGCCTCCTGCCACCCAGCGGTCCCTGGTGTAGCGTGGCTGCATGGCCTGAGCTAGGCCCGAGCGGTGCGAAAACACGCCTAAAATGGCCACCGCACAGTGAGGGGAACTAGGAGGCCATGTGGCGATCGCCTTAGCCGACAGACAATCGCACGCACCTCCGCGGCAGATCTAATGAGCGAGGGACACGAAAAAGTGAAAAAACTCGCAAGAAAATAAGAACGGGGACGAGGGTAACGCTGGCTTGCTAGAGCCCTCTGCCGCCTCTCCGCACCGTTTTAAAACATGCGGCAAGCCTCCAAGACCGGCCTGAGTAGATCGGGATAGGAGGACCTCCCCACAACAGCACGCGTAACTCCTGGCCTCCTGGAGGCTTAGAGTGAATGGATTAGTTGAAGAGAAAGGCAAGGCTTGCCTAGGGGGAAATTACTCAGAAAGGAAAAGTCAGGAAGATAAAGGAGAGTCCAAGCCACAGGATTATTTCAGCTGGAGCTCCCAAAAAAGCTTCCGAACGGGCCAAACTGAAGAAAATTTCTGGGGATAGGTCACACCAGGAGGCGTGGCCAAGGAAAAGTCTTTCCAGGGCAACCAGACTGAAATAACCCACTGCTTAGACTCTCCAAGTGGTGCACAGGAGAATGCACTCATCTGCATATTTTTCTTCCTCATAAATATCTTGTAAGATTCTAAAAATGTTTAACTTTCCCAAATTCCCAAGCATCCCAACAGTGAAATTATTGAAAAGAACATTGGTCCTTACCTGAATGTTCGTTTTAAGTAGAATTGAGGGAGGGGTCACTGCTGGGATATTGCCAAAGCCTGATTGGTCCAAAGACTGAGGGAAATTTCTTTTATGCTTCGTCATTCCCTGTTGGTTCCCAGTTTCCTCGAAGTCACAGTACAAATTTGCAAAAAAAAAAAAAAAAAAAAAAAACCTACAGGCTACCCGACCCTCCACCTGACTATCTGATTAAGATCTTACTCGAGAGGGATGTGACCCCTCCCTCAATTCTACTTAAAACGAACGTTCAGGTAAGGACCAACGTTCTTTTACCAGTAGAATTGAGGGAGGTGTCACTGTTGGGATGTGCCTAAGGTCAGTCCCAGGGAGGGACTAAGACCCAGGGGGAGGAGTGGTTGCTACCTGCTGAAGAACTCTGCGCCCAAAGGACGCATTAGCAGATGCGAAGGAATCTATTTTGTAATGTCGTATAAAGGGAGTCAGAGACCCCCAGGTGGCTACCCGACAAATGTCTTTGAACGGGGCCCTAGTGGCCCACACCACAGTAGTAGCGGCACTCCGCGTGGAGTGGGCCATTATCCCCACAGAAGGAGACTGGCCTGAGGACTCATAGGCTGTGGAGATCGCTTGGCGTAACCACCTGCCAATAGTGGCAGACAAAACCCTAGCTCCCAGAGAATCGGGCTGAAAAGAAATGAAGAGGGCCTCAGACTTGCGAAAGTATGTCGTACGCCGGATATAAATGTGCAGAGCGTGGCGGACATCCAAATGATGCCAAAGGCGTTCCCTCTCGTGGGAAAGAGCAGGACAGATGTTGGGAAGGATGACCTCTTGGGCCCGATGGAAAGGGTAAATTGATCTTTGGGAGGAAAGTAGGGTCCGGGCGCAGGACCACTCTATCGTGGTGAAACTGACATAGATCGTCCTTGGATGAGAGGGTCCCCAACTCAGAAATGCGACGAGCAGAAGTCACCGCAACTAGGAAAGCTACCTTGAGAGATAAGAAACAGAGGTGGATAATCTGTAACGATTGAAAGGGAGTCTCAGAGTTCGCAAAACCAGAGGCAGGTCCCATGTGGGGAACTTATGGATCAGAGGGGGCCTAAGGTTGGCTGAACCTTTTAGAGACCTCTTTATCAAAGGAAGGTGGCACAGATGACAGAGCACCAATGACAGAGCAGCCACCTGACATCTCAGGGTATTATGGGAGAGACCCCCATCCAGACCTTTCTGCAAGAAGTCTAGGACCTGCGCAACCGAAGCCTCGGTCGGCAGATACCCAGAGGGAAACACCATTTGATGAACGTTGATCACATCGAATTGTAGATTCGCATGGTGGACAGTTGCCTGGAGGCCTCGATGGTTGTTATGAGCCAAGAGGAAAGGTTAGCGTTGCTCAAGAGGCGCCACTCAAGTGCCAGGCAGTCAAGTGTAACCCCTGGGGCTCCGGGTGGATCAGGACCTCCTGGCACAGGGCGACTTCCTCCGAGGAATCCTCCATGGAAGTGAGACAGACAGCTGGACTAGGTCTGCAAACCAAGGTCTGGGCCAATAGGGTGCAACGAGGATGATGGTTGCCCTCTCTACCATTACCTTCCTCAGGGTCCCCGGGATGAGAGGGAGAGGAGGAAAGGCATATAGCAGGCCGGTCAGCCATCTGCTCCTGAGAGCATCTGTCCCTTCTGCATTCCGAACCGGAAAACGTGTGAAGAATCTCGGCAGTTGGGTGTTCATCGGTGTTGCGAACAAATCCACAAGTGGTGTGCCGAACCGCAGACAGATCTTGAAAAAGAGTTCGCGCTGGAGTTGCCACTCACCATGGTCGATGGTCTTGCGGCTCAACCTGTCGCTTGATGATTGGCAATGCCCGAGATGTGTTCCGACACAACCGACTTCAAGTGTCTCTCTGCCCAGGAGCCAGGTCTCGATGCCTCCTGCAACAGGCTCCTGGAGTGTGTGCCCCCCTGACGGTTCACGTGAGCTTTTGTTGCCATGTTGTCCATTAAGAGGAGCACATGGCAGCCCGCTATCAAGTCTTTGAAGTGCCAGAGGGGCCAGGCGGGCTGCCTTCAGTTCTAACCAATTTATATTGTGACGTACGTCTGAAGTTGTCCATCGACCCTGTGCCACTAGGGAGTCCCTCAGAGCCCCCCAACTAAACAAACTTGTGTCTGTTGTGATTGTCACTCTGTTCAGCTACCAGAACTCGGAGCCGCATCGCAAGGCCGGAGACAGCCAGCATCTCAAGGACACTCAGACCTCCGAGTTGAGACAAATTGTCATTAAGGAGTTGCTCATTCGCTTGCATTGGTATGGAATGAGAGTCCATTGGAGCGGCCTGGAATGAAGACGGGCCCAGGGAATGATCCCTATACAGGATACCATCTTGCCTAGAAGGCCTTCTAAGGTCAGAATGGAAACGGACCGACTTGCGCGTACTTGACACACCAGGGACTGAAGGCTGGAGAGGCACTCTGGGGAGAGCCGGACAAGACCCGTCAGGGAATCTATCACCGCCCCCAGATGAAGGATTCTGGTTGTGGGAGATAGGTGGCTCTTGGGGAAGTTGATGGAAAATCCCAGGGATTGTAGAGTCTGAATGGTAAGCTGCAGGTTGAGAGCCGCCTGTGAGCGTGTCTGGGCCTGAAGGAGCACGTCGTCTAGATAGCATAGGAGTCTCACCGGGTTGGAGTATAAGTGAGCCGCCAATGCCGCCAAGATCTTCGTGAAGGTGCGAGGGGCCAAGGCGAGCCCGAAGTGAAGGGTGCGGTATTGATAGTGTAGCCCTTTGTGAGAGAATCTTAGGTACCTGCGATGGAGGGGCAGGATTGTGATGTGGAGATAGGCCTCTGTTAAGTCCATTGATGGTAGGTAATCTCCTTGCCTGATCCCTTGGAGAATGGACCTGAGAGACAACATTTTGAACTGCTTGTAGACCAGGTAACAGTTGAGATCCTTGAGGTCCAGGATCGCCCCCCCACACAAACCCCCCGAGGCCTTCGGAACCACAAACAGGTTGGAGTAATGACCCCACCCGCACTTGGCCTCCGGAACCTCCTCCTGATGGTCGACCTGACCCAGGCATCTGATGTTATCCTATCCCATCTGTCCGTGAAGTGTTCCAGGCGGCCACCTATGGGAAGACTTGGGTTGGAGTCATTTCCCTTTGCGGAAGGGGCGGCCACCACCACCACCCACGAAAGGGCCGCCTGGACTGGCCCTGGAACCTACTCCTGTCCTGGTAATAAGATCGCTGGGTTTAGATCTGTGAGGACCTACGTTGATGGAAATCAGACTCAGGAGCCTTGTAAGAAGGCCTACGGTAGTGGGAAGGGCAAGTGTCTGGCTTCTTTGCATTAGTAGGCAGGACCTTTTTCTTGTCTTTATTCTCTATGAGAATGGGTCTAGAAACTCACCAAAAAGATTAGTGCCAGTATATGGGGCCGCTGCCATGTTCCATTTTGACCTATTGTCCATTTGCCAACTGCGGAGCCAGAGGAGCTGTCTGGAAGTCACCAAGGTAGCTAACGCTCGGGATGTATATTTGATGGAATCCAGAGTAGCGTCCGTCGAGAACTGCGTGGCAGCTATGATCTTTGTGAGATCTTGTAGTAGATGCTCATCCTGAGGTGGGATGCGGTCCTGCAGTTGACGTAGCCACATGACAGCAGTGTGATTGAAATAAGAGGCCGCTGGGGCAGATCTAATTGCCCAGGCCAAGAAAGTAAATTTCTAACATAAGGTAAGCTCTGCACGTTTGTCCTCTGGTTTTAACTTGTCGGCAACGTCACCTGATACTACTGTAGAGGCCGTGGCTAAGGCAGCCACTGGGGTGTCTACAGTTGGCAACTGCAGGGCCTGGGAGAAGGCCTGCTCCATGTTGTAGAAGCGGTGATCATTACTCCCAGGGTTGGGAAGAGTAGGGGAACGCGCCCATTGGTTTATGACTACCTCCAAGAATAGAGGAGGGGTTGGGACCTCCTCCTTTTTGGTGGCAGTGTTAGAAAACATGGCAAGGTTGGGATCTCTTGGCTGGGGAAGGCCAGGGTCCCCTGTGCCTATTTTAGTGGTCCTTCTTGCCTTATGTAATAAGATTTTAAACATAGGAGGAGAGAAGAGACCAGGAAAGGCCGGAGGGTCAGGGGGGACGTGTCCTCATCCTCAGAAAATCCCATCTTGATGTGCCTCCCCCCCCAAGTTAGACCTACTACGGAAGGAGAAGGGGGCCTAGGATTCTCTTGCCTGCGGGTAGAAGAGGGAAATCTATCATCAGAATGAGGTCTGACCTCAGTTTGAGAAGAGGTGGCTCTTTGAGCTAGGCCAGTGGCAATGCCTTTAGTGATGGTAGAAGATAAGGTGTTTAATACTCTCAGGGAGGAGTTCCAAGTCATCAAGCTCATCCTCGGAAGGTCTGGGGAGCAAGGATGGCAGCTGGAAGGAAGTCATGAGACGAACGGATTCCCTTGGTCTTCCCCAATCTCCCTTGGAGATGCAGGTGGGGAAGGGGAAATCTCCTGGCTGGATTGCCTACACGGCCTAGGAGGAGAGATAGAAGGAGAGGATGGACTAAAACCCCTGGGAGGAGAAGCTGATTGGTGCGAGCCTTGTCTAATTGGCGACCTGGATCTGGCAGGAGAGGAAAGCCTCGCTGCCTGGGCCTGCTTCTCCACCCTTGCTACTCTCTTTTCAAGGGCACGTTGGCACCTGAGTTCATCCCGGACTGTTGCTCTGGAAGGGCGCTGGGCGGCAGAAGGTTTAGAGGCAGCCGCCCTAGTCCTGGGTCTATTCAAATCCCCTGTTCAGGTGTGTTCCAGGGACTCCCCTGGGGCTTGGGCTCTGTCGTGCCTGGGATCACCCATGTCACTCACGTGGCCTTGTTGAAGAGAAGGCTGTGGCCGACTAAGATGCCTGGAGGAATCGCGGCCTTGCGGGAGCTGCAGGGGCTGCAAGATGACCGATGCTGCCTGCTGGCCTCAATTTATGGCTGCGATGTAGGCCCGAGCCTCAAAATGGCTGCCTCCACGTGCTGCCTTAAAATGGCCACCAGAGGCTCAAGCGGCTCGCTGAAGCTTTGTTTCGGCTTGGGTAGTTATCCTCAGAGCTCTTTGCAACAGTGCGGCTCCTTTCATGCCATGGCTCAGCTGAGAAGCCATGGCTCGCCTTTGAGGTCACGGCGCCGAGGGAAGCTCGCACGCTGGTTTTCAAGCCGCTAGAGCTGCCATGGCTTTTTTCCTTCAGATGCGGCTTGCCGAATGGAAGGGCGGCCACGCCATGCTGGATCTCTCTTTTCGCAGCCCTCCCGTGGAGCTGCAAGGACAGAGCCTGTCACCCCCGCTGGCCTGGGAACCAGACAGAGCTCCCAAGCCCTGGGCAGGATAGAGAAGTCCAGACAGATCCTCCCCAGCATGCAGGCAAGCCGGAAACCCGGTCTCGTAGGGCAGCAGCTCAATTGTAATTTAGTTGAATTTTAGGTAATTCTATTAGCCAAATTAATCCAGAATTGAGAAATCTTAAACAAATATTTCCTTAAGAGAACCAAACCCAGTGTTTGGACCAAAGACTGTGGGGAAACTGGGAACCAACAAGGAATGACGAAGCATAAAAGAAAATTCCCTCTGTCTCTGACCAATCAGGCTTTGGCAATATCCCAGCAGTAACCCCTCCCTCAATTCTACTGGTAAACTTCACTGCATCATTGAAAGCAAAAGGATTTTTTTGTGCTAAATCTTATCAGTGGGTATTTGGGGGTTTAAAAAAACTATAGTGCTGCAGATGATTTTTTTTTTGTTTTGATTTTATTTTAGTTTAAACAAATTTCCTATATTTTAAAAGCCCAAAGCATCAATCAGCTTTAAAAACATTGACATTTTATACTCTTTGCATAATTAGTTTAGTTTTTGCTTTGGGCAACATTTTAATTATTCTTTCAACTGTTTAAAGCAATGTAATTATAGTTTGCATAAATATATAAAATGCCTCCCACCTTAAGTTTAAACTCGCTACCCTGAAAATATGAATTTGTGAAAAGAAATACTTAACGAGAGGGGGGGAAATGTTAGTCAGAGTGCCAAGCGCCTGTCCTCTCAGGTGCTGCCTTTTGTGTCAACTAAGAGTACAAAGAACTCTCTATTACATGAAATAGAGTAGCTTCTTCATAAAATGAAATTGACATTTATTAGCCTTGCCACTCACTTGATGACTCTGCATTTCTCGTTGGCAACTGCGCAAGGATAATAGAAATAGAAAGAGTTCATTACTGTAGTAATGAAATTTCAACTACTGTTTAGATAAGGTTGCATATGGTACTTACATTACTTTCATAATTTGTCACCAAATCTTACCAAAGGCTTACTTCTGTAGTGATACTGTGCATTACTGAATTTTATATCTATAAATTCATATATACTAAACATAATATTTAATAGCAAATTGGGAATAAGTTAGGTTACAAGAATTCTACAAGCACCTCACTTTTGATTATAACGTTCTCATTTGTTCATTCTTTTGGCAAGCAACTGCACATTTAAAAAACAAAACCCAAGCTAAAGCTGTCTTTATTAAGTAGGCCAGATGAGCAGCCTTCTTAAGCATTTAGCCTAAACCCACCCCCCATCCAAGTGCACAGCCACTACTTCTTTCAAAGATTATTTTAGTGCCTCAGTACTTCTCAATTAACTGTAGTGTACATGAATGGAAAGATATAGATATGCTTATTTTTATGACATTAAAGTGGGGTTTTTTTTTCCATTGGTGCATAGCATAGTTTGAAACAGATTTAGCTTTTGAATTCAACTTTCCTTGTATGTCAATTAATAACACAGAAACTGTATAGCAAAACAAGCCTGGAAATTTAAATTTATAAATGTGCTTTTTGAATTTTCTAAGAGGAAAATAATAAAATTCTATAAATATCTCCAAAGCCATTGCCAAACTATTTATACAAAGTAAGTCGAGCTAAAAGCTGTGAACTATTTTATACAGGAAATATATGAGATAGTCTATACTAAAAAAATTTGCTCACCGAACCGGCAGTATTGTCGGTAGCAACTCACTCCAGGGCATACTGAATATTTAAAAGGTGTCTACAATTGTTTGACTGGTTGATTATGATCCATCAAGTCGCTTTTGACTCAGTGACCAAAGGTATCTGTATTTATGCTATAATAGCATATTTCTAAGAATAAAAAAGAGATTTTCCATAATCCAGGATTAGATATCTGAATTTAAAATATGTTCATCTTCTTGGCCCACATCAATGTATCTTCTAGCTATCAAAATAAGAACAAGACCTATATAAATAGTGTATTGTCTGGTTATAATTAGTTGGAGCAATCAACATCATCATAATAGTAATTATATTCCTTAATAGTAGTCCTATAATAACAGTATTTTCTCATCATAATACTTATTGTTAATACTAATTCATATTAATAGTAAACATGTGATAATTCTCTCAAAGTAAAATTAGTTCTTCTCTTATACTTTTAAACATTCTAACTTCTGTTTCTGTTAGTTAATCATTGATAAAACAAATTCCATATTTCAAAATACTCCGTGTCTTCCTTCTCTTTAATTTCAAGTGTTAGTCTGTCCATTTCTGCACATTGTTTATATAGATATTGAAACTGTTGCTTTCTTTATGTAGCAAAAAATTTTAAAAAAATTGAAAAAAGAAGACAATCTGCAATCTCAATAATGCCTTTTTTTAAAAAAAATCCTGCACTGCTCAAGCTTAGTAGCAAAGTAATAAAAACTGGCAGCACTTTTTTTTTTACATTAAGGATTATTAATATTTTAAATCTGAAAATGTAAAACCATAAGATAATTCTACTTCATGTTTTGGATATAAGATATAAGCCTGTATTATCCAAACCATTTATCTCAGGAAAAACTCAGAAAAGTTCCATTTTCTCAATGTGTCACATTATATCACTTTCTTCTGCATACAAAGACAACTAGATTTCCAATAAATTTCCAACTTTTTAATGTATCTCTGAACATCTGACCTCCTAATACAGATCAGTTGACACTAAATTCTTTCCTATCATTGTACAATATGAAACATTATACCCATTTTGTTTCTTTATTTAACCTTTCTTTGACCCTGAAAATGCATTATCTTTATTGGCACAAGTATGTAGAGTTGAGAATTTTTGGCAAGACATTTTGGCAAAGATTTGTTGAAAATTGAAGTACAATTACAAATAGATGCTAACACAAGCTTACTGTCCCCCTCAGACTCTAAATATTTCTCACAAGACATGGTTTCACTTTTCTAAACTCATGCATTAGCCAGATATGTCATACTTTACTGTTTATCTGAAAAATTTGATCTTAATAAAAATCTGCCTAGGACTGAACTCTCTCAGAAGAAACAGACCCTGTTCTTTAAAAATCCAGGAAATTTACATTTAGTATGGATCCATGAAAGGAATCCAAATCAGACTTGACTAGAGATACAGGTTATCCGTAGGTAGCCATAAGATTGCAATAAAAAAAACTGGCCTTGAGGATGTTAGTATTTCTTTTTTCACTACATCATACCTTGTCTCTCCACTAATTTGGAAAGAAAAGTTGTATCCTCCTGAAGCATACTCTTGTATACTGTTACCATTACTTCACTTCCAATACACAACTCAAAAAAACATGAAAGTGCAGTGACATAAGATGCTTGATCAAAGGTAAGGAAATACAACTGATGCTTTGTCACCATGAACAGCCCAGTAAAATCAGAAAGCAGTAATGATGTCCAAAACTAAATGGAATCCTTACAAAGATATAAAAGGAGAAACTTCCATCCCTGCCCCAAGACCCTGAAAAAGGACAAAGCTACATCACAAGTAACATCATTCCAAATCAAATGCAATGGAAAAACATTGCAATCAATTGGGCCAATAAGTTACTGCTTCTTGCAACGCCAAATTACACTTCCCCACAAAAGTGAAAGGCCTATTGTTCCTTGTAGTTAATACTCTGAACATGTACTTCTTGATTTAGGATTTTAATCTGGCTTTCATTCAGGAGCAAAAAACAGGTATGTTCTACTCTTTCCTCTTATTTTTCCCCACATCAAAAAGCCTGTGAGGTAAATCAGGATGAAAGACAGTGACTTCCCCAAATTCTCTTAATGAACTAGAACCAGGTTTCTCTTCTTCCTCGTCCAACACTTTAATCACAACATCACATCTTCCATGATTTGAAAATGGGCTGGTAGATTTGACACAGCACTACATTAAGTTTGTATATCCTTTGAACCCTCAGTCTTCTAGCTAGTGATACTAGGATTCCAGCAATTTTCCCTCTGATTTTAAGCATCAAACATAAAGTAAAATAAATACTTACCACTAAATCCCAGTTATTTTGTTCAAGTAAGGTGATAGCTTCATCAATATTTTCTATTCCAGTACATGCCTAAAATAATAAAGAATGACAACGTTTCAGCTGAAAAGAATCTGTCAAAAATAATAATTTGTTAAAAATCCTACAAATTAAAAACTGCATTCAGCAGGATCACAACCTCTTGATATCTAGACATCTTTTTTCTCAGAATTTTTTTTTACTTTTTCTCTTACACACTATTTTAAATATACATTCACATAATTGTTATTCTTCTTTACATTTGTCATTCTTATACATTTATTATTTCATTTAATAGGTTATAATATACAATTTGGGTTGCTTTGTTTACCATCCCTTCCTCCTGTTGTAACACCACCTCATTTTCCCTTTCTTTTCTCCCTCCCTCCCTTCTCTACTTCCTTCCTCCTCTCCTTTCCCTTCCTTCTTCCCTTCCCTTTCCCCTACTCCTACTCTTCCCCTTCCTACCCTCTCTCCTTCTCTTCCTCTCCCTTCCATCCTCCTCTCCTTACCTCTTTCTTCTTTCCCCCATCTTCCTTTCATTCTTTTCTATTATTTTTTCTATCATTCCTTTCTTTTCTATTATTGTAGGTGTCTCTTTCAGGTCTCTGTTTATGTTTCCTTGGGATCGTATTTCCACAAACCCAAATATAATTTGATATCATTTCTTATTCCCTTACCTTCGCTAATCTATCCTAACTATATCCCCACCCTTATGTCTCGCTCTTGGATATATACTTAGATATTTAATATTTTCCTTTCTGTTTTATCCTTCTTCCCCCCCCCTTTTCCATTTAACAGTGCATTGTCTGGGTAGACAACTTAAGACATAAACATAGATTAAATGTAGGAGATTCTATTGTATCAGTTCAGAAAATGTGGACATCAGCTGATAAACCAAGAATTATCAAACGTAGTTTATCTTATTAATCCAATGGCTAGCTTTAATAGATTACAGTATTATAGCTATACAATAGTACAGTAATATATAACTCTGCCTATTTGCAAAAGATTGAATAGTCAAGCAATACTCTTGCCATTCCCATTTTATTATGAGCAAAAGATCTCTATCCTGTCATATTCAGCAAGTTCCTTAAGCCAAATATATATTCAGTTAATAGGTATGACTCATCACAGCTTATTCCATAAATATAGCTATAACCATTATACCGAGTGTTAACTTTGTTTGCATGCAAGATGTCCTAAATTCAGCTGTTTTGATATATCCAAATAGAAGGAGGACCATCATATTTTTAACTATTTTCATATCTATATTCTCACACACAAAGTGTTCAAGGCAAAGTATAAAAACAATGAAAGAGAAAATAAAAATCATCACAAATAGGAAAGCCATCCTCCTAGATATTTGCATGATGTACAATACAGAAAATGGTATATTGCTATATTATTTCATATCAAACTAATTATGAAAGAAAATATATGTTTGCATTATTCTGTAAACAGGTAGGTTTTGACTGATGACCACAATGGAGACCTAAAGTTCTATTGCTAAACAAAGCAGTTGTTAAGTAGTGCCTGATTTTAGGACCTTTTTGTCATGGTTTTTAAGCAAAGCATTGTTAAGTGAATCACAAAGTCATTAAGCCAATTTGCTTCCCCCATTGACTTTGTTTGTTGGAAGCTAGCGGGAAAAGTTGCAAATGGCAATCACATAGCCCTGGGATACTGCAACCATCATAAATATAAGTGCTAATTATTAATTGCCCAAATTTTGATCATGTGACCATGGGAATGCTACAACAAAGTGTGAGAACCAGTTGTAAGTAACTTTTGAATAATCACTAAAGAAATATCTATGAAGATTCTCTGTCATCCAGCTCATGGTTGTCCTAAAGGTGCTTTTTCTAGAGGTAACTGGACATTCTGGATTTTCTTTGAAGACATTTCACTTCTCATCCAAGAAGCTTCTTCAGCTGTGACTGGATGGTGAGGAATGATGGATTTATACTCCTGGCATATAGCTGATCATTTGCATTCTTTTAACGAATCGTTAAGGTCACCTGGAAGTTAATCTCCAATCTCCAATAAATCCTTTCAACAGTTCCAAGAAGGTTCCACACCCATTTGCACCACTCAGGTGACCCTGATGACAGATAAACCTCCAGGTGACCTTAATGACTCGCTAAAAGACTGCAAATGGTCTGCATATCCTATCCTTTCATTCCTCACCAGTCAAAGCTGAAGAAACTTCCTGGATTAGAAGTGAAACATCTTCAAAGAAAAACCAGAAAGTCCAGTTGCCTCTTGAAAAAGCACCTTTGGGATACTAAGGAACTATTTGTATGTGTATTTTGAATGTGAGTATAACAAAACATGGTTTACTAATCATTGGGGCTGAAGCAAATTTGAATAGGAAATTTTTTCATTATCTGCAGCAATCCTAAGGAAACTCTTCAATTTAAAGTAGCCTTTACTTTTTTTAGGAAACTTTTCATTAATTTGTAAAAATAACATCTGCATAGTAAGGGCAAAGGCACATATACCAGTGCATTAAATTTGTTACATATTTCAGCCAATAGAAAGGAAAGAGAGTTGATTTACACTTTTTTCAAGTATCTACTTTGAAGGGCTGAAAGATTCCACAAAACAAAATTCTCTTTAGAGGGAAAGAACTCAAGTGGCTAAGAGAGAGAGAGAGGGACTGGCAAAAATTCCATCTTTTGTTATTAGTATTGTTTTGCTGAATCAAGTTTCTTCCAAGGATAGGAAAATTTTCTGTTTGCAATTCATGAAGGCAAACAATATCTAAAGCAAAAATTAAAATCAGATTTAATATTATATTTCCTTCCCAATAACCCCCGTTTCTCTTGAATCTGCGACTGCAGGTCGCAGTCGGTGTTGGTCGGAGGACAGCGGTCAACCCCTAGGCCCCTTAAATACGGGGTGCCGCAGGGCTCAGTCCTGTCCCCCCTCCTATTTAATATCTACATGAAGCCGCTGGGTGAGATCATTCGTCGGCACGGGATTAAATACCATCAGTTGTATCTGTCCGCCCCGTGCCAACTCAGTGAAGCAGTGAAGTGATGTCCCAGTGCCTGGAAGCTGTTAGGGTCTGGATGGGAATGAACAAGCTTGCACTCAACCCTGACAAGACCGAGTGGCTATGGATGTTGCCCCACAAGGATAGTCCAGATACTCCATCTCTAAGCCGGGGGGGTGAAATCTTACACCCCTCAGAGAGGGCCCGCAACTTGGGTGTCCTCCTGGACCCACAGCTGACACTAGAACACCATTTGTTAGTTGTGACCAGGGGAGCTTTTGCCCAGATTCGCCTGGTGCACCAGTTACGGCCCTACCTGGATCGGGAGGCACTTCAAATGGTCACTCATGCCCTCGTCACCTCAAGACTTGACTACTGTAACGCACTCTACATGGGGCTGCCCCTGAAAAGCGTTCGGAGACTACAACTGGTCCAGAATGCAGCCGCGCGAGCGATATTGGGTGTACCAAGATACACCCATGTTACACCTATCCTCCGTGAGCTGTATTGGCTCCCGATCGGTCTCTGAACGCGCTTCAAGGTGCTGGTTATCACCTCTAAAGCCCTACATGGCCTAGGACCTGGATATCTACGGGACCATCTTCTGCCACATACCTCCCAGCGTCCAATAAGATCTCACAGGATGGGCCTTCTCCGGGTGCCGTCAACTAGACAATGTTGTTTGGCGGCTCCTCGGGGGAGGGCCTTCTCTGTAGCTGCCCCGGCCCTATGGAACGATCTACCCCCAGAGATCCGGACCCTCCCCACTCTCGCGGCCTTCCGCAACGCTATTAAGACCTGGCTTTTCCGGCAGGCCTGGGGCTGTTGACCTCTTGAATGAGGTCCAGCCCCATTAAGGTTGAGTGCACGTTGTGTCTTTTTTAACTTGCCTTGTCTTCTACTTTTTAAACTTTTTAGAAGTCTTTTAAATTGTTTTTATGTAAGCTGCCCGGAGTCCTTCGGGATTGGGCGGCATATAAATTTATTAAACTTCAAATTTCAAACTTTTTCATATGCGAAACATCCTTTCTCCTTGATCCACGTATAAAAACAGAGGTATGTTCAAGCTCAATGAAAAATCCAGATAGCAGACAGCTATAGTTTTGTTTCTAAATTCTATCCCAGCTTTTTGAACACTTTTCAACATCAAAATCTAAGCAAGTGAGCAAGCGAACAAGAATGTTTATATGTACTCATGAATTCAGAGTGTATCAGTAATGTATGTTATATATACTTCTTAATGGCAGAAAATAAAATCATAGCGCTGGAAGGGGCCACAGGGATCTTCTAGTCCAAGCCCTTGCTCAAGGCAGGAGACCTTATATCATCATCAATGATAAGCGGCTATCCAGTCTATTTTTGAAAACTTCCAGTAATGAAGCACCTACAACTCTGGGAGGCAAACTATTCCACTGATTAATTGTTCTGTCAGGAAATGTCTCCTTACTTCTAGGCTGGATCTTTGTTTAACAAGCTTCCACATATTACTTCTTGTCCCGCCCTTTGGTGTTTTGGAGAATAAATCAATTGCCTCTTCTCTGTCACAGCCCCTCAAGTACAGGAAAAGAGTTACCATGTTTCCTCTAATTATACTCTTTGATAGGCTAGGTGTTCCACACACCCCTGCAAAGGTTTCTCTAAACTGCTTGTACCCAAAAGGGCCTGTGTCACCTGAAACATGGTCACAGGATGGCAATAAACAGAAAAGTACTGATACTTCATCACTCTTATCACCATGAGGTAAGGCCTTAATCACAGCTCTCACCTGTGTCCAGTCGAGTTTGTCTCTAAATATCTCTTTTGTTGCTTCAATTCCCTTAGCTCTTTTGTAAATCGCAGGGAATGACAGATCATGAGAGGGGAAAGGATGCATAGACAAGATCCAATTCAAACCTGCCTTCTTATTCCAAGTGGTAACCAAGACTTCAGATGGACCATGCAGCAGACCAGCAAGAACGATCCTCAGTTCCTGCTGAAACTCATCCAGTTCCATTAATCACCAAAGGCAGCCCAATCTAGCCAAGCCTCCCTTAGCGGTTAGTGGGACCTTGAAATCCAATGGTATAGTAATAGAATGTGATCTAACCATGACAAGGGAGGCACCAAAATCTCTCGCAATTTGAGATCACAGAGTGACTGTTCTGACAGGAACACCAGATTTGGTGTATGACTACTGTCCTTTATCCACCTCTGCATGACCTGGACAGGCTTGTGGCCATGAATTCCTGAACTGCTTCCAACTCAGAGAAGGAAGATTGAAGTTTCTGAAGATGACAAGTCTGGGGAACTCCACAGTCAACCTGGAAATGGAGTCAAGGAGCTCAGGCAGGGAGCTTACTATGCAGCAGGGGGCAATTCTAATATTACCTGGCAAGCAATACAGTAATCTTTTTCTAATCTACGAAGTATCACATGTAGGAAAATACAGTCTCCCCTATCCTATGCTCTGAAATCATCTTTCATGATACCCTGCTATACATATTGACAAGAAAGAAAGACAAGAAAGCTTTCAAATGCTGCTGAGCTTTGGAAGTACTCTTATCAAAAGTCTTATCAAAGTTTGCTTCTCAAGCAAAGTTCTGGCATCCACAGCTCGAGAATAAAATAGTTTTTTTTTCCAACTCAACACACTAAGAAATAGTACTGCTAAATAGTCAAATTACTGATTTAAGAGAGTGGTCAGAAAGGAAGTGGTTGGAAAAATTAATATTTTTAAGTACTGTACTTGCCAATTCACCCTTTAAGTAGATTTGGCTACTTTTGTAACAATCTATATTCACTGCAATATCTTACCATAATTATACAAGAAAAAAAAGTTATCTGCAGCACAATTTGTTTACTGAATTCAGTTAGTTCTATTTCCCTTTCTGTAATCCCTTTCAGTGGTGGAGTAGTCAGCCTGAAGCCAGCCTAATAAATGTAGAAGAAAGCAAGTTGTCTGAAAAGGGGGAGTGGCCCGGGACTGTCCGGGTCAACTTCAGTACTCTTTGCAAACAACAAAAACAAACTCTATTTTTCCTGCAGTTAACAAATCTGCAAAGGAAAAGAAGAATGGCATGCTTGTTAAAGCAAAGTCTTGTTAAAGCAAAGTAAACAAACACTTGATAACATTTTTTAATCTGTGCCCTAAATATGCATATACCTACATAGTGTAGAAGTATATATGTGCTAATCTGTGGCACCAAAAAATGCAAGACAAAATTCCTTACAAAATCAAGGATCGACATATAAACTTCTGAACACAAATATGATGAAGTACAGTTCATACACTGTGCTGCAGAATAAGAGAAAAATTTGATCCAATGGTTAAATAGGTTAGAAACTGGGAGACTGTGAATTCTAGCCCCACAATCATGAAAATCAACTGGGTGACTCCAGTCTAGTCATGCTCTCTAAGGAGGAGGAGCCCAATCCACTTCACAAGTTGTTGTGGGGAAAATAGGAGGAAGGAGTATCACAGTATGTACCGTTTGTTTACTGCCTTGAGTTGCATATAAAGTAATAAAGTAGAATATGTTTTTTTGGAAAGTTGAATACCGTAGCAAAATCTGCAATGCTGCCTCCCTTTAAAAACTAAGTAGTAAGTGTTGACTATAGTAGATAGCTAGTAAGTGAATACCAACTACCTATTGCCTTCCAATTTGTTTTTATTCAATTTCTTTACTTCTCAAAATACTTCTCCATTTTTATTCAGCAATAAAGTCATGGATCCACACCTACCACTATAGAAAACATTTCTGAATGCTATTTTTTTTCTTTTTACGATCCTATAAAATCTCTTGTTGGGGTGGAGTCGGGATGAGTAAATGGAGCTAAGAGTTTATTGGTCGAATACCTTTTCTGACACCTGCACAAAGTTTGCAGCAGATATTTTATCTTAGTGCTCTGATAGGGAAACATCTGTTACTTCCTAGGATTGAACTGTTAACCTTCCAAGTGGGAGCTGAGCATCTTCACCTCCAGGCCATCGTGCAACTCTTTTTGAAGACTATATATTGCAAAACTATGGACAGCCACTAGATGGCAGCAAAGAATTAGGGTTTTCTATTCATCTTTGCTGTTCCTAATGTTTGCCCATTTTTTTGCAGCCCATACCTGATATGGCAATCAATATAACAACAGGTGTAACATACAAAAATTATTAACTGAGCTGAATTACCTCTAAAAATCTGTTTATTAGCATTAATTTTCAAAGATAATTTAGTAAACCTGAAATCAATAAACAAAAAAGCCAAATTCAAATGTCTATGCTTACACCAAAACACATGTGCTCAATCTAGACATATGTGTTCAGTTGAGACACAGAACTAGAAATACATGTTCTGGGCCAGGTATTTTGGGGTAGTGACCGGACAGTTATTCTTCCAGTTATTGGCACGCATGCGTGCCTGACAGACCTGCTCTTCCTGTTTCTAGCGTGCCGCATGCACGAAAGTCAGCTGATCATCATGCGCACATACACACCAGAAACCCAAAATAGGAATGGGCGTTGCCACATGTCCCAGGCAACATGGCTCCATGTGCCACTTCGGGCACGCATGCCATAGGTTCACCATCACGGGTCTAGACTCTGGCCTAAATGACAAACAATTTCATTAAGAGCTTCACCTCTTATTTATCCATATCATTGGGGATAGAGAACAGATAATCTGGTTAATGGTCTAGATTAAACGCTCATTGCCATTCCCAATCAGGAGGTTCCCAAAACATAGATGGCAAGACCCAGGTTATATATGTCCAAAATGGACTTGCTGTGGCTAGAGAAAACTTGATGTCATCAAGGCCACTTAGGTGCTTGCAACAATCTGGATTAAGAAGCTAAATTCCAAGTACATAACACAGATGTATCTGTCTGCAATAAAAATAATTTCTATTTATAATAGGATAAATGTAAAATAAAATATTGTATGCCAATTGTATTTAGCATCCTAAACTACCAAGGCATGTTACTGTTATACACTAAAAATTCATGTTAAATATTACAGGTTTTTTTTCTTTTACTGTACTTTTCACAGCTGTGGTTCATTAGTAGAGTGTTTCAATAATACATATTAAGAAAAGATCACATAAAAAGCAGAGATTGCTATGCTGGTGAAAATTAAATTCCAAATCCATATTAGGGCTATAGTTTTATTAGTAAGTATAGTAAACAAAAATGTGCATCCCTTTTAGGGTCTTGCAGTTTTAAAAGTAGCATTTAACACTGACAACATGCTATAAAAAAGAAGCTAATAACAGCTCTGAAACGGTTTCAACTCTCACTGAACAAAATATAGTATCCATGTTGCTAGTCAACTGGCTGAGAGTTTCACAGATGCTGATATCCCTGATAAACAACTACACGGAAGAGATACTCTTTTTATCAAGCAAGCACAAAGATACACACACAGTTCCTCCCTCTTTTCTAGAAATAGGAAAATTGAGAGTCCTTTTAAAATGAGGCAGAAATTGCTAGCCAGAGGCTGGAAAACATTCCACCCCCCCTGTCCACAGTTTTATGTAAATTCACTACATTCCAAAAAACTGAGGACAAAATCCAGATAAACTGATAATGTGTTCTTTAAGGAGTCTTCTTCTCTAAGAACAGATAAAAATGTAAAGATACGGATTTCATGCTATTTTTTTTCTTTTATATATAGAGCGAACTAGAGAGAATCATTTCTCTATGTAAATTTCATAATTGGGTAATTAATCCTCAGTTTGCATCAATCCTTTCAAGCTGTTTGCATGACATTTTATAAGAACCCTCTTGTAAATGCAATTGTCTTATTATTTCTTCTGAGGTTCCAGTTGGGGGGAAAAAGCAATTTGTAGCCATTAGAGCATTTTTTGTGTTTTATAATTCTCAAGTTGCTGTCCCTTATTTGTAACAATTTTCTTATTTATCTATCCCAAGACAGACTATATGTAATGTCTTCCTTTTTAAGAAAATGTGATTGTATTTATCTCCTACTACATTGGTCTACTTCCCAAGCAGAAGAAAGAAGTCTTGATATCTCTTAGTGATAGCCTTAGTCACAAGATGGTGAAGCTGTGTAATATAGAAAATTATTTCATTTTTCTCATATTTTTCCTTTTAAATACAAATAGAGTAACAGAGGTCCTTAGAAGCCCCTCTAAAACAAACTAGGGATGGGAGATAACACATCGGGATAAAGTATCCCCTGGAAGATAGATGGCAGCAATTGTAACTATCAAACAGTACATAAAGGTAGGAAAAGCAGGAACAAGGTGTGCTTTTGAGAAAGGAGTTTTCAAACATGCCATTACAAGCTGTAAAACGCTATTAGATTCCTTTTAAAATACTTTTACTTTAGTATTTTTCATGTAATACCATCACATACAGTATATCTGTATCATTAATTCACTAACAATATTTGGTATTGCCTCTAAAATGCCTTGTAAGCTGTTAAAGTAATCTATTGTATTCAATAGATTTCACAATATTGTATTTGCTCTTTTTTTTAAAAAAGCAGAAAAATGTAAATGTGAATTTCCAGTAAGAGAGATAAGATTACAAATAACCTTGAATTAAATGAAAAAGCAAAGTGACATTAACAAAGACTTGAACTACATACTGGCTTCAGTGAAATAATATCAATGGTCATCCTAGTCTAAGGTTTCGGTTCAACAGGTCACACGTGTAAGGTTACAATTCAAACATATCACAAATCACATTCCAATGTAAAACATATAGGAAGACAAAACCAAAAGGTAATCAAATTCAAGATCTATATCTATACTAAGGAAAAGTACAATCTGTTCTCTAATATTGGTATATAAAAATATTTGCACTTCTATGCCTAAAATAGAATTATACTAAGCCTCCTGTAGATCTTAATCTTATTTCTCAAACGTTCAAATCTGCCAGTTACAGATTTATAGAGAGAACTTATTTCAGATTCATACTGTGTATAAAAAGGCTCATTGCCTTTAGATATGATCAATGCCTTTGAAATCATTTTTTCAAAAAATAAAGTGTATGAATCAGCCTTCATAGTTGCTTTGGTAAATATGTGGTTTTTAAAAAATGTTCAATTTTTTTTCAAGTTACAAACGTTCAATTTTGGAAAAGAAGCATCTTCTTTAAAATATATGAAATTATGATTTTTTTCCCTCTAGCATGAATAAAACTCCACTGTCTTCTGAGGATGTAGCCTAAAGCATAAATCTCAACACATCGTGCAGAAACAAAACAGAAAACATAGTCATAAATAAGCATTTTGAAAGAAAAAATATTTTCAATTGTATATTAGTACTTTATTTCAGTGTTATAGAATTTAATTCTGTAAAAATATTTCCTTAAATAGAAGCTCATGTAGCAGAAATATTACTCACAAAATAATGTGAAACTCTCTTAAAGAATTAAGTTCTAGAATAAAGTTCTAAATAGAACTTTATACAAAAGATATGAAATATCATGAAAACCACTGCAAAGAGCTGCTATTGTATATAAGTTATTGTATATGACAATCAAACAAATGTTAATCCTAGAAGTTGTAAAATGAAAGAAATGAAAATACAATACTTATAGTCCAATTAGGAATAGAACCATGCATGGAAGCATCCAAGATTTGGATTCAATTCCTACTTAAGAACTTAGCAGGAAAACTTCAATGGTAACTATACTCAGGAAACCATGCACATAGAATTGTAACTTACCCTAAAAAAGTTGTTACAATGATACCTCAGTCCAAGTTTGTCATTTGTTCTGGAAGATGCAACAAATATTAACACGAGTACCAAGAAAACCATGTGACTTACTACATGACCCAGTATTTCAGCTGGAAGAAATAGTGAGCCATGAGGCAACCAATATCAGTAAGTTCTTCCATGCACATGGACTACCAGGAGAAAGACAAGTTCCAGGACAAGATTTCTGCTTCAAAATGTGTCTAATATCAAATTTGAAAAGTTTTGAAGCAGTCAAGTGCCGAGGTACAATTATATCTTGTTACACATGTATTACTATCAATATAATTTATATCTAAGTAAATAGTGTTTGGGTTTTAATATCAATGGTTTCTTAAAAAATCATTTTCTTAGCTTCAGAATGCTAATATATCTCAAAGAGTTCTGACGATCAGCAAATATGGAATTTTTAGATTTTTAGATTTTAGATTTTAATGAGCATTTAAATGCCGCCCTTTTCCCTGAGGGGACTCAGGGCGGCTTACAACAATGGGGGGAAGGGAGTGCAAGACAAGACTTAAAAGAAAAAAATGTGAATAAAAAAATTAACCATAAAAACACAACATTCACTCAACATTCGGGCGGGGTGAGAATAAATCCTATCCCCAGGCCTGACGGGATAGCCAGATCTTGAGGGCTGTGCGGAAGGCCTGGACTGTGGTGAGGGTACGGATCTCCACGGGGAGGTTGTTCCATAGCGTCGGAGCTGCAACTGAGAAGGCTCTCCTCCGCGTAGTCGCCAGTCGGCACTGACTGGCGGATGGAATTCGGAGGCGGCCTACCCTGTGCGATCTGATGGGACGCAGGGAGGTAATTGGCAGGAGGCGGTCTCTCAGATAGCCAGATCCACTACCATGGAGCGCTTTATAGGTGGTAAGTAAGACCTTGAAGTGCACCCGACGATCAACAGGTAGCCAGCGCAGCTCACGGAGGATCGGTGTTATATGGGCGAACCGTGGTGCGCCCATGATCACTCGCGCGGCCGCGTTCTGAACTAGCTGAAGTCGCCGGATGCTCTTCAAGGGCAGCCCCATGTAGAGCACATTGCAGTATTCCAGCCTAGAGATCACAAGGGCTCGAGTGACTGTTGTGAGAGCCTCCCGGTTCAGGTAGGGCCGCAACTGGCGCACCAGGCGAAACTGGGCAAATGCCCCCCTGGTCACAGCCGACAAATGGTGGTCAAAACTCAGCTGTGGATCCAGGAGGACTCCCAAGTTGCGGACCCTGTCTGAGGGGTATAAATTTTGCCCCCCCAGCCTGATTGATGGAACGTTAGCCGAATTTTTGGGAGGAAAACACAACAGCCACTCGGTCTTTTCCGGGTTGAGCACCAGTTTGTTAGCTCTCATCCAGTCTTTAACAGCCTCAAGGCCCCGGTTCATCACGTCCACCGCTTCATTGAGTTGGCACGGGGCGGACAGATACAGCTGTGTATCGTCCGCATATTGGTGGTACTTAATCCCGTGCCTCCGAATGATCTCGCCCAGCGGTTTCATGTATATGTTAAATAGCAGGGGGGACAGGACCGAGCCCTGCGGCACCCCACAGGTTAGGGGCCTCGGGGACGATCTCTCCCTCCCCACCAACACCGACTGCGACCTGTCCGAGAGGTAGGAGGAGAACCACTGTAAAACAGTGCCGCCCACCCCCACCTCCCGCAGTCGTCGCAGAAGGATACCATGGTCGATGGTATCGAAAGCCGCTGAGAGGTCAAGGAGAACCAGGATGGACGCATAGCCTCCATCTCTGGCTCTCCAGAGATCATCGGTCAATGCGACCAAAGCGGTTTCAGTGCTGTAACCGGGCCTGAAGCCAGACTGGAAGGGGTCAAGATAGTTAGCTTCCTCCAAGGTACGCTGAAGCTGTAAGGCCACCACCTTCTCAACAACCTTCTTATTTTCCACCCTTCAAATCACATCAATCAGATTAATCCAATGTGTGCTTATTCAAAATAAATCATCTTGCAGTGATCAGTAAGTCTTTGTCCCAGATGGATGTCAATAGGATTGTGATCCATAATATAGTAGTAAATATACCTCAAATATAACCAGTTTGGTTTGAGCAGTATTGTCTAGTGGTTAAGGCACCAGGCTAGAAACCAGGAGATTATAAATTCTAGACCCACTTTAGCCATGAAAGCCAGCTGGGTGGCCTTGGGCCAGTCACTAGCTCTCAGCCCAACTAAGCTCATAGGGTTGCTGTTATGGGAAAAAATAAGAGGAAGAAGGAATGTTGGATATGTTCACTACCGAATGTTATTTGTAAAAATAATAAAGGTGGGATATAAATAAATAACATTGTTCAGTAATAAATCATAATTGACATAAGATACCAACAATTCTGAATTCATTATATTCAGATAATCTAAAATTATTAGGAATGCAGTTGCTGCCCTATTGGATTTTTGTTAGAAAAGTATTTATAAATTTACTTCAGAGAAGGAACTGTTTCTTCTGCTGATTCAAGCATGCTATTGAATTCATCTTTTGATATCGTCCTAATTAAATCTGATAAAAATCAATAAAAATTAAAATATCACAAACTTCATTTCTTCAAACTTCATACATCATACATCATCGAGATCCTAATCCAAAACACATAGCATCATAGACTACCAAACTATAAAGTTTATCTTGTGCAGAATGAAAGCAGGCAGCATTTTGTCTTTTATAAAACATCTTCGTCAACTATTGTCAGCACTTTCATCTGTACATTTTTAAATTCTCTCTGCATAAGGTACTCTACAAACAAGCATGCAAAGTATACATCTATTAATATATACTACAAAAAGTGAGTATAAAACTTAAAGCCAAATATATAGAACAAGATCAAAATGTTTGTTTATGAAAATGTTCATATAGAGTGGGAAGTATCAATAAATTCAGCAAAAGAATCACCAAATTGGTGAAATGCAGCAGCTTATAAATGTAATTTAATAAATAAATAAAACTCTTACTATTTCTCAATATAATTAGCAGGCTCCTCATCAAAAAGGAAAAGATTAGTATATTACTACATATAAAACCTTCTATGTTTGCCAAATAATTAAGAAAAGGAATTTGATTTAACCATTTTGCTAAAATTTCAATGATGTTGTAATTGACTTTCATGGACCAATTCCTGGGCCTAAATTCCACATACTATAGCATTCTGCCTTTGTACATTACCTTATTTGCTAGAAAGAATATATCTGAGTACAACTTTTTACACTTATGATATATTTCACTTATCTTCTTTAAATAAACCTGATGCTCATTAGATATTTCATTTGCATGCAGCAAAATAGAAGTAATTTTAAAAGATCAGTTAGAAGAAATTAACAAATTGTGACATAATTAACTTAAAACAGAATCAGCAATATACACCTGTGGATACTTCCACCCGTGCCTCTATTATGCTCTGCGGGTGCTTATGATTTAATTCTTTTTTTTCTCCAGAAACCCTTTTAAGAGAAATATCAGACTGCAGTTACCTTCCATATTTATCTCCCAATATGACTGGCCCCAAAATATGTTATTAGTAAATTAAGATCCTGCAATCCAGTACTCCATTATCAATTGCCAGAGAGTGGAAAACTTAAAAAAAAAATTAACCTCACTGCCATAAGAAGGGGAAAGCTTGCAGATGGCAACAAATGAAGAAGTGGAACTGATTTCAAGGAGAATTATAGCTGACCTGATAAAGAGTAGGAAAAGGAGGTGGGGAAACAAAAGCAAATTTTATATGGGCAACAGAGGGCAAAGAGTGAAGTTAAATGGTTAGTGAGGTAGCCCAAAAGTAAAAGAGCAGAACATCTCTCTTCTAGGGGTTGCTTATGTGTGAGAGCATAGACTAAAAGAACTTGAGGAGTAACCCTGAAAGAACAAACTGTGGGTTCAATATTATTCTTTAGTTTGCTTTGAAGTTTTATGAAATATAACTTTGGCATTTTATGAAATACTTTATTGGAAGTGGATATACAGGCATTTGCGATAGTGTTATTTTCTGAAAATGCCAGGTTCAATAGCTCAAAAAGAATGAAACTCTAGAACTAAAATTATTCATATAAGCTATGGTCATTTTTTTATAAGAGCCATATATAAATTATATTAAACCTGAAAGTTTGTACACATATTCATGGAATTCAAATCCAGTGAATTATTTCTCAACTGATGTATAAATATTACATAGAAACACAAGGAAATACAGTTCTTACAGACAAGCATACTGCAAGACAGGGCAAACAATCCAATGTTCCCCTTATCTTTTGGACTACAAATAGTATTATTCCATGCCACTGTCCTTGCTAGTTAGAAATGAGAGCTGAAATTCAAAAAGCTGCTTTCTGTATATTTAAATCTCAATAGTGATTATATCTTACCCTAACAAGTTGATTATTGCCCCCAGAGCTAAATTTATGGGAGAATTATATATATGTGTGTGTGGTGTGTGTGTGTGTTTGTTGTATTTGTGCTGATAAATAAATAAAGGGAGACAAATACAACACAAATGTAACAAAGGCAACAGTAAAAATATTAGGTTTCTGTCTGGATGGTCTCTTGTGACGAGCCGATAGACAGAGAATGGAAGCAGTAAGCTTCCTCCCATATTTGGACATACCAGGGGTTGTAACACTTAATAAATAAATAAATAAATAAATAAATAAATATGTGTGTGTGTGTGTGTGTTTGTGTGTGTGTGTGTGTGTAATCAATTACTTTCCAAATATTAAGATAAACATTAGAGAATGTGAAGGGTTTTTTAGTGTACAAGGCACCAAAGTTCTTTTCTAATCTTTCATTTAACATCTTTTTTTAAAAAAATCACAGTACATATGAGCCCTGGGGTACAGGCATATCTTTTTTATTATCTTATTTTTTTCTGTCCTGTGAAATTTATTAGAAGTTTGCAAAGGATCAGAATGAACCAGATATATGGAGGATAGCAATCTTTTTAAGTACTTGTTTAAAACAACAACTCCTCTGACTGGGCTTAGGTTGTTCCTTTATCTGTTTGTGAAGACAAAGGTTAGATACATTACTGCAATTAACCTATGTTTAATTAACATTATTCACGTTTCTTGGATTGTCTCGTGGATTATCGAATGCAAAGAATAAACAGTCTCCAGCTTTATTATTGTTGTGGTTGCTCTACTCTTAATATCGGAGCAGGGCTCGCCAATTCCGGAACTTAGATCCTTCCACCAAAGAAAAAGAAAACAGAGAAGCCGGGAGAAAAGGAAACAGGAAGAAAGAGAGGGAGGGAGGGAGGGAGGGGAAAAGAGAGACAGGGAGGAAAAGAGATCATGGTTAGAATATGGCAGTGGTGGAATTTGAAATTTACCTGAAAATCAGCCAGTATCATTTCTCTATCCATGTTGGACGCTAATGCAGCCGGGAACGGCCCCTCCTCCTGCCTGAACTGTACACCTGGAGACTGCTGCCGGCAAGAGCGGGGCTCAAGGGAGTGGGGGGGTGGGGGGGGAGTGGGGGGAGTGGGAAGAGAAGGAGGCTACGAGCTCATCTAAACTCCCAAACTTAGATCAAAGACCTCAGTCTGCTCCCCCCACCAGAATGCTTTCCCTCTTCCCAAACCCGCTGTCCAGACCACCAGAGGGGCGGAGAAAGGGAACTGTAGAGTGCGCAAGGCAGCCAACCAACCCTGCCTTTAAAACAAGGCGAAGAGCCTCCTAAGTAGCTTCCTCCTTCCCCAGCAAGCGACTGTCGCACATTTTGCCTGTCATTGAAGTCGCAAAAGAGACGCTTTCCGGCTGCCACGTGACTGGCCCTCCTGTCAAATGCTGGCCGCCGATAAAGCGAGGGAGGGGGAGAGGGAGGGAGGGGAGCGGAGGGGGAGGGGGCTGGGAAAATGCTTTGGGCTATTGTGCGGGAGGGGCCGGCAGAGAAGAGAAAGAGACGACGGGAAGGTTCCCCACCGGCCCTTCCCCCCGCTTTGAAAAGAAACAAAAGGGTGGGGTCGGCGGGCTTGCGAAGGTCCTTCCGCAGACGCCGGTTTTTCGATGAGGAAGGGAAAAGGAGGGATGGATGGAGCCTTGCTTTTATGAAAGTGTCGTAAATACGCCTGTTTTGGCCCCTTGGGTTGTTTGACCTGCGCCGCCGGTGTCAAAGCCCACCTTGGCCTTTGGAAAGGAGACAAAACGATTGCGGTTACTCCAAATATAAGGTGACCAGATTTTCAGACTGGTAAAGAGGGATACCTTTGACCCAGGGGGGGGGGGGCGGCGGGTTGATTAAAAAATTTATACGGAGCAACAAAAAAATTCATATAACACAAAAATAGTATTGTAATATTTTTTTTATTTCAACATAACTACAATTTACAAATATAAATTGTAACTGTTGCCAAACATCAAAATTTTGATCACGTGACCATGAGGATGTTGCAATGGTCGCTAACTGTGAAAATGGTCGCTAAGTGTGAAAAATGGTCATCAGTCACTTTTTTCAATGCCATTGTAACTTTGGTCACTAAACCCATTATACCACCTTTCTTGCCACAGTTCTTAAGTGAATAACTGCAGCTGGTATTTTGTATTTTGGATAAAATCTTTTTTTAAATAGTCTTAAGACAATTTAAAAAAAGAATCCACACAGAATAATTGAAGTAAAACATTTCAAACTATTCCACACAGAATAAATTGAAGAAAAACTATTTTTAAAAATTCTATGCACAATATATTTCAAAGTATTGTGCATAGAATTTTTAAACATAGTTTCACTTCAATTTATTTTGGATAGAATCTTTTTTTAAATAGTGTAAGACAATTTAAAAAAAGAATCCACACAGAATAAAACTATTTTAAAAAATCCTATGCACAATAAATAAAATATTATTTTAAAATACATTAAAAAATAAAAGAAAAAAACCCAGATCACTTACCAGCAGGCAGACACTCCAAGTCAATCCAGAATGATGTAGATGTTAATACAAAGAACTGAGCAAATTAAAATGGTGAAATTATTAGTCCCAGGGAAATATTTTTCAAAGAAACTTTGCCACCATTTTTTCCACACGAGCCGACCTCCAACCTCCGTGCCCCTCCCCTCCAGAAAATCCAGGAAGGAACACTCGTGACTTCTCTAGCCAAGTATTTCCTGGAGCTCTATGGTACTGGGTCATCTTTTCTTATAAAATGAGGTAAAAGGGCAGGGAGGTCCGTTTTCTTGCTTTAACGTTTTAATTATATCTTCAATGAAAGTACTGAGACAGAGAGAGAGGTTAGTTAGACAGAGTGTCTTTTGTCTTGCCCCGGTTATGATTTCTTAAGCAAATCCACTGGGCTTTCAACATGAAGTCAGAAAATCGGGACTTTTTTAAAACGCCCCGGGACACGGGACAAATTGTTAGAAATCGTGACTGTCCCACCGAAATCGGGACGTCTGGTCATCTTATCCAAATAGCAATAGCACTTAGACTTATATACCGCTTTAGAATGCTTTACAGCACTCTCTTTGTGGTTTACAGAGTTAGCTTATTGCCCCCCAACAATCCTCATGTTTCACCGATCAAAGGAGTTGCGATCCTGTTCCTTAAAAGTGTTGTTGTTATGTGCCCACTGGAATTTGTGTGCCTATTTAGCTTGTAAAATAGGCTGGGAGGAGAGAGGGTTGTTTTAAAGTAAGTAGAACAGGGGTATTTTTGGTATAAGTTAGATCTACTCATCAATTTCTTAATTAAGTGTGAGGTCAGTTGATATAAGGTCAACTGTCCATTCCAGATACGGTAATTCCTAAAGATATGGAGTCTAGATGTGCAACCACTGGCAAACTGACCTATTGAATTGGTTCATATTGTGCTGCTTTTAAACAACAGTCTTACCTGTGGCGTGGTAAACAACAATCCTAACTAGAACAGAGCTGAAAAAATCTGGCTTGCCCACAACTAGGGGTCTCCAGAAAGAGAAACAGGAAAAAAAAACTATCTACTGGCCATCCAGAAATTTGCTACAAAATATAGTTGCCTTATACTAATATCTGGCTTTTGTGGTACACAAAAGAAACAGTGGGAGAGACAGTGTAGGGTAAGCCATTGTTGTAAATAAACGTGCTACTTTTGATGTCAAGCCAATAATTATCAGTATTGTTCCCAATATTATAAATGATTGGCATACATTACATATGGATAAAAGTAGACTACTTAGTCACATGGAGGCATTCAGATCTATAGTGCATATAAACCAGCTCAAGAGAAAGCAACCTGGTGCTTTCCCCCAAATTTGGAATAACTATTATCATATTGCTAATGGTAATTAAATTGAAATTGAAAAAATCTTAAAAACTCAAGTTGGCTATTTTTAGAAGCTCAAGTTGGCTAATAGAAGGTGATAGAATGTAAGCTTGCAGTGAAATAATGTCAAGTCTTATGAGGTTCCTGGGGAAACCAGTGATAATGAAAATAACTATGTTGGGAATGTGATTATTTAAAAATTTGAAATTATACTACATTGGCCAGAATATTTGATTTGGAATAAAATATAAAACTAGATCACATAGTGAAAGTCACTGAGTGTAGAATCAAAGTAAAATGTTGAATGAGACCACATTTCAAATTATAGAAATGTATAAGGCACAGGGGAAACTTGCTTAATGAGAAAAAATAAAGGTACTGTACATCAGGGTAATTAAGTTTTTAATGTCTTGAAGCTGCACTTTAAAAAATGTCTACATGAGTTGCAATAGGCGGAGCCATGATACAGTGAGATCACACAAATGGACAAGTTTTAATGTGTGCTTTGGTGTGGGTGGAGTTTCTTTTACTTTAATTAAATTTAGTTTTTAAAGACTTACATGTTTGTTGTTTCTTAATAGTTAATAACACCTCTGTAATAACAGGGTTTGCTTCTATATTTTAGCAATGGAGCTCTGGGAAATCTCATTTGATCATAGTACAAGAACTCTTCAGTCCTTAATTTAAACCAACTCTGTGTAGAAGACCTCCTCTTCATTGGTTTATCTTTTCTGTTTAAGCCCACTACCAGAGGTTTAAAAATATGTGTATGTCTGAACTTTGTATCCTTTAGGCCAAATTTGTGTGCTTTGTATGGCTTTTTCAACTGATAATAAAATTTAATACTCTTGGCAGTACTTACAAGGGAAATTCAAATCTGATTTGCTGATCTATGACCTTAATAAAGATTTGATTTACTTTGATATAGCTTTAATAATTACACTATGGCCATTTATACTTACCAATGTTATATCCATTTTGGCAATAACTTCTTTCTGCCATAGTACCCTGGTTATGCTTATTATTCTTAGCCTATGTTTGAGAGAAGTCTAAATTATCCTTAGCTGAACAGACATTAAAGTAGCATTTTCTATTTTGTAAGTTAATAGCATCCAGCAACAATTTCAAATTGTGTAAAATCTGTTGAGCTTTATTTCTCACTGTGTTGGAAATATAAACAAGCAGCAGTCGCATGTGTGAGGTCACAGGGTACAGGGAAAAGGGAACTCCCAAATAAAAATACTGCTTGTGATTCTGCTCCCTTTGCGATTGATTTGGTTATTGCTTGTTTAATCTGTTTTCAGTTTGGGTTAACACAGAATACAATGTAGGAAGAAAATCAAAAGAAGGGGCCTAGCAGTAAACTGCATTCAGATTCACCGCATTTTTGCTGCAGTTGTAATGATTGCAAATGTATTGAGCAGAGAGGGAAGTAAAACTGAAAGACTCAACCAGTTGCTTTGTCTATCCAGCACTGTGTTTGCTTAATCAGGACAGCATGTGTTGGAACAGAAATAAGGCTCAGCAATGGGAGCAGCAAATTTCTTGCTGATATAGCTTTCTTCAACTGAAGCATGGGTAGATAGCATTTAAATCTAAAGAAGAATAGAGAAATAGTAAAACAAAATATGCAGGAAGAATTTAGTCTAAATCATGATTCATGTCATACTTTATTTTTCAGTAAAGACTTCACTTATGGAACATATGATAAAATAATGATTCTCCATAACCATGGAGTACCATGACAAATTACCTTTATACTGATTCAGCATATTGTCTGGCTTAATTACTGCAAATATTGATTGGAGCAACATATCATTAAATGATATTGTTTGCCTTTATGTAGTAGAGATAATATGCAATATACAGGAATGTCTACAGCTACAGTTATTGGCTTTCAAACCTCAATTGTGACTTGGCAATCCAAGCCCTACATCTTTTTAAAATGCACATTTTTAAAAGGGGTGTGGCTTTGCTCACCTCATTATATTATTTTGAAGTCTATTAGCACTGCAGAGACTTGTGTAACAATACAATTCTACATATACTTTAGCCTAACATGTTACTTGCCAAATTATTTATTTATTAGATTTGAAAGCTGCCTATTGCATTAAATGACTCATTACAGAATTTCTATTATGCCACAGTGTTTTTCTAATACTAATATCCTGGATTATAGTGCAAATTCATGCATAATTATTCAGCAGTCCTATTGAGGAGTGAAGTCATGTAGCCATTCGCAAACTAAACAGTGGTTCTTATGGGCAAATACCGGTATAGGTATGTTATTTCAACTGATGATTGCTCTTTTTCATTAGAAGCCTTCCACAAGAAGTCTCTCCTTCCTGTATGTGTCTGTGTACTCACGAAGAACTCGTCCTAAAGAATAGAGTTTGCCACTGACATTGGAAAGACTCATAAATCTTTTTCCCCTTGTCCTTCCTTCTAGGTTTTCCCTGGTGATAGCAAGAAAATACTTTTAGCTGGATAAAATGAGTCCTGTTGTTTTCTGTGGAGTTTATATTATATATATCTGAATGTGTTGAGATTGATTTGTACCCTACCCTACATGCATTGGTTTTAAAATAAATCCAATAAATGGGGAAATGAATGTGGATTATCTAAATTAATCTAGATTTATATATGTGGCTTAACTAATTTACTATTGCATTAGAAGTGTCTCTAAAATGAGGAAAATTACAGCCGCCCTTAAGGGCTTTTGTAATTATGGCTATGATCTCAAACCACCACCACCACCCCCGATTTCACTGAGAACAAGCATACATACTGGTAGTATGCTTCCAGTATAACTTAATATATTCTGTATCTGGGTGATAGATTATTCTACCTATGGTTGTCAGTTACACTGACATTCTGCTGTATTTGTCTTGGTGGTGTGTTGATGAACTACTCTCTTGCTGACTCACCTTGGTTATCCTTGTGGTTATCTTTTAGACAATGATAAAAGCTTCCTATTATTTCATGCCTATTTCCAGCTACCAATGAGCTCTGTATTTACCTGCCAAGCAAGCTGAACCTGTCAAACATAACTAAGTCACACTCCCCTAAGTGTTTTGTTTACATAGTTATTATATCCATGCATGTATTGTTAAGGTACAATTAAGGTATAGCAAAGCATCAACAATGCAAACAAAAACAAAACTCAATTGTCAGTTTCCTTGACTTCTAAATGATGCAGCTCTTTCTGAATTCTTATGGTATCTAAAAATGAATGAATCCTTATGGAGGAAAGCAGATGGAGATGTGTGTACTCTTCTTCCCATGAGAGCAAATCTGGAATTCTTGCTCTTTAGATAAAGCAAATAATTATGTTTTTTTTCAGTTTACCAGTTTGATATGAATGTAGAAAAGAGAAGCAGTACTTGATAGGATCTTCATGTTACTACAGATTTGTGGTGAAAACTCTAATCTTGTAGAAAATTCCCCTTTCAGATAATTCCAAAAGGTATTGAGGTTTTCTCAAAACAATTATACCTTCTGTGTGAGTCCAATAAAAATTACATCTCAGCTGTCAGTGTGGATGATCAAACTTTTTACATTCTATTTTTGTTTATGCTAGCAGATCTGCAGTGCTGGAATGATGTTTCTTCACAAAACTTCTTTAAATAGCATAAGTGGCATACAAATATAATAGCTACATCACACACCAACTCTTTGAATCTGGTTTGGCAGGAAATAATGTAATTAAAAACCAAATACCTTATTCATATCTTCACCTTGAAATTATGTCTTCAGCTTTAAATTATTTTGATGGAAGAAATAAATACAAAGAGGTGGTGATGGTATCACTGGTGCCACCACCACCACTTTACAGGATTCCCTTGCTATTCTAATGGCACTCAACCCTAAACAGACTGGCCATCTGTTGCAAGTATCTTCCCAGTTTTGGTGTGGATATTCTGTTGATTTTTTTTCTTTATGATTTTTTTGTCTATATATCTACTTAATTAAATAATCCATAATTTGCTGGGCTCACATAATATGTTATGACACAAAACACTGTTTATCAGCATCAGCAGTTAAATTTAGATAACATATCAAGCCAAGCCAAGTCATATAATTAGATACCATGCATAAATCAATCCACTGATTCAACTATGTCTTTCACTTCCCTTCTGTTTTTTGGTACCAACTTAGCATATACAGACTTGGTTAATGGATGAGAAGTAAAGTGTCTTTTCCCCCCCAGTAATAGTGGATAAAAATGTTTCAAGTTCAAGAATTCTGAGCTCAAAATGCTCTGTTCCAATTTGAAACAGCTGTTCGTACTAGAAGCTTCCCAATGGTGATGAAACTCAAAATGCATTCACAGTGACCGGAATGGTATGGGAACATTTCTAGTAAAGTCAAAACAATTGATTTCAAACACAAAACTCTTCAAATTTCAGATGTTTTGCCTACCCCTACCTTTTTGTTCCAACTGAAATAAATGTTTAGAAAGCCGTTCCTGCTGTGGTTAGCCGTTTCTCTAAACTATTTTATAAAATACTTAAATATGTATATATATAAGGAGC